>NC_083584.1:14863483-14920983 GCF_027579695.1 Neoarius graeffei
ACTCCTCATCAATACTCCTTATTAATACTCTTTATTCAAAAGGCATGCAGCACGCATACTACTGCACTAATTACCAACAACAGTACAATATAACATCAATATAACATAAAGCGTGTCACTCTTCATCAATACTCTTCATCAATACTCCTTATTAATACTCTTTATCCATACTTTTTTCAAAAGGCACTTTATAACATGCATACTACTGCACTAATTACTAAACACAGCACTATATAACAAAGTATCTCACCCTTTATTAATACGCTTCATCAACACTCCTTATTAATACTCTTTATTCATACTTTTCTTTAATACTCTTTATCAGTTCTCTTTATTGATACTCTTTATACATACTCTTCTTTAATAGTCTTTATTCATACTCGTTTTAATAATTTCTTAATCGATACCCTTTATTCATACTCTTTATTTGCATTTTTCTTTAATACCCTTTATTAATACTCTTCATCAATACTCCTTATTAGTGCTCTTTATTTATACTTTTCTTTAAGACTCATCAATATTCTTTACTGATACACTTTATTCATCCACTTTATTAATACTTTTTAATTGATACGCTTTATCGGCACTTTTTATTAATACTCTCCTTTAATACTCTTCGTCAATATGTTTTATTGCTCTTCTTTAATACTCTATATTGATATCCTTTATGAATGCTCTTTTTAATTGATACTTTTCATGAATACTTTTTATTAAAGCTGTTTATTGGGACTGTTTATAAATATTCTTCATCAGTACTCTATTAATACTCTTCATTTACACTCTTCATGCATACACCTTAATGATACTCATTATTTACTCTTTACTCATTATTTACTCTTTATTGATCATTTTAGTTCATACTCTTTATTCATACACATTAATGATATCCTTTATTCAGACTCTTTATGAGTATAGTAGGTTGTGTGGTTTGGGACGGAGCCCATGTATTTATTAGTGTAGTGTTATAAATCCAGTATGCTACAACAGTGCACTATTTTGGGACACTATTTAGTGCACGGTTTGTACAGAAACCTGACAAGTGTGTTTCATTTTTAAGCCCAAGAGCTAATGTTAACTGAGAGCTTAAAATATTTTTTAAAAGCTAAAATTGTTTAAAAAAAAAAAAAGATATTGACTTGGTGTTGTTAATCAGCGAATCTTACATTCGCATACAGATATAAATTAATAAACGTCTGGGTTCATGACTGTTTACTTTCACAAATGCACACCTGTATGTGTGTATTTTCATGTGATGAATTTTATGTGATAGCTTTATTTCCACGTTATTCATTCCCATGTAGTGCATGTGTGTATTTCCATATGTAATCCCCCCTCCGCGCGCGCACACACACACACACACACACACACACACACACACACACACACACAAGTTCAGTTATTTTCCACATATGATTTTCTGACATGATTAATGTTTTCACGTGTAGTGAAATGTTTTTATTTTCACATGTGATTTTCTTCCCACATGATTGATTAATTTTTACATGTGATCATGTCATTTGCTTTTTAGGACATAACATGGTGAAATGTACCTTCACGTTTTTGTTTTTGGGGTTTCTTCTTCTTCTTCTTCTTCTTCTTTGTGTGTTTTTTTTGCTTGTGATGTTTCCGTAAGGAATTTCCAGCCCATGTTCATGTAGATTTGTGAATATTTATTGGATTATTGTGTTTTCTTTCTCAGTCAGCACTCAGAAGGAGGCCCGAACGGTATGAAAACAGAGGAAAACCAGTCATGTCTGCAGCAGGCTCCGTCTTCCACACCTTTCGGTAAGAAAACAGAATATTAGACATGATTCAGAGCCAAAACGATGCTTTACTCGCAGATTCCAATGTAAACTGAAGTCATTTCATATGTTTGTATTTTATATGAATGTTTTGCTCTTTCACAGTAGTTATTCAACAGTACAGTGGTACTTTTAAAAAAAAATTCTATGTTAATTATGTATTTAGATGTTGGGGTGGGGGGGTTCCATGTAATCACATCAATCTATATTTTAACTGTATGTTTAGAAAGATATTTATCTCAGGAATGATACATAACAACAACTATAGTAGCTTGGAATCAGCTTTGTTCATGAAACAAGCACATTTTTAAATTCATTACAGGCATTTAGGAGCTGCTCTTATCCAGAGCGACATGCAACAAACCCAGAGCACCCTGGGGAGCCATTAGGGGTTAGGTGCCTTACTAGAAGGCACTTCAGCCATTCTTGCTGGTCCAGAGAATCGAACCAGCAACCTTTTGGTCCCAAAGCTGCTTCTCTAACCATTAGGCCATGGCTTCCCCATTAGCGTCCCCACTAGCAATCATTTGATGTTATAGAAGCCCTGATGATACTCACGACCATATATTAGTCATATCATATCATAATTTATTCTATCCACATTCACTGGATATGAGCAATCGCGTGCTCTGATTGGCTACTCTACTACTAGGATATCAGCTCATATACCGTGAACAGAGAAAAACAAAATAGTGGAGCATGTTGCTGAACTAACCGAGGATGAAATAAAAGCTCTATTCAAAAACAAAAATACAAAAAAGCTGTTCCTAATTAATGGTTATTACCATTTTTTTATGTAATGTCCCATCCCCTTGTAGCTTTCGTCGTCTTTTTCAAAAGAATTAGTATGTGCAGAGAATAGTAAAGAGTCTGCGTGGACACAAAAGAAGGCAGTGGCGCATATGATGTCACACATGCAGCACCGCTGACCTGTAAATCGCTGCGATCTAAGAGTGGCGGACAAGTTTTTAGTGACTTTTGGAACAGAACTCAGACGCAAAAAAAAAAAAAAAAAATCTTTTTTGAACCAATTTTTTATTTATCGTTGAACTTTACAACCCATTTGAGCATATCACACACAGAAAACCTGGGATTTTATGCTGTCATTTTCATAAGACTGGCACTTTAATGATACTTACTGTACATATTATACATAAAGCTACAAGGGGATGGTGCACAAGCATTAACTGTTAGAGAAGTATTAGGGTGTTCATAATAAAGTGACCAGTGAGTATATTTCTTGAGATATTTTATACCCAGGACAGTGTTGTAGTCGAGTCACTAAACCTCGAGTCGGAGTCCAGTCTTGAGTCTCCAGTGCTCAAGCCCGAGTCATTAAAAAAAATTTAGAGTCTGAGTTGAGTCCAAGACTCCAACCGCACCATTTGATGGAGTCTGTTTTAACCCCATTAACATTAGTTTGTTCCTGAACATGGCGTATGAACAGGTGAATGTGTTTCTCTTTATCAGGGAGTGTGAAGTATTCTGTCAGAGATGGTTGGGAGACAGATGTAAGTGCAGAAAGCGTGTTTATTAATACAAGTGAAGATGGTAAACAATCCAGAATGGCAGGCAAAATCGTAAAACGGTGAAACAGGCCGAGCGAGGCACAAACAGGCTATCGTAGACTCAACAGAATCAAAGACGAGAAACAGGAAATCAGGGATCAGGAAACCAAACAAGAAAATAAGGCTCAGTAATGTATCAGCAGTGCAACTCAATACTTCGCAAAGTAAGTGTGTTTTCACAGTTTTTATATACAGTGGCACTTGAAAGTTTGTGAACCCTTTAGAATTTTCTATATTTCTGCATAAATATGACCTAAAACATCATAGGATTTTCACACAAGTCCTAAAAGTAGATAAAGAGAACCCAGTTAAACAAATGAGACAAAAATATTCTACTTGCTCATTTATTTATTGAGGAAAATGATCCAATATTACATATTTGTGAGTGGCAAAAGTATGTGAACCTTTGCTTTCAGTATCTGGTGTGACCCCCTTGTGCAGCAATAACTGCAACTAAACGTTTCGGGTAACTGTTGATCAGTCCTGCACACCGGCTTGGAGGAATTTTAGCCCATTCCTCCATACAGAACAGCTTCAACTCTGGGATGTTGGTGGGTTTCCTCACATGAACTGCTCGCTTCAGGTCCTTCCACAACATTTCGATTGGATTAAGGTCAGGACTTTGACTTGGCCATTCCAAAACATTAACTTTATTCTTCTTTAACCATTCTTTGGTAGAACGACTTGTATGCTTAGGGTCGTTGTCTTGCTGCATGACCCACCTTCTCTTGAGATTCAGTTCATGGACAGATGTCCTGACATTTTCCTTTAGAATTCGCTGGTATAATTCAGAATTTATTGTTCTATCAATGATGGCCAGCCGTCCTGGCCCAGATATAGCAAAACAGGCCCAAACCATGATACTACCACCACCATGTTTCACAGATGGGATAAGGTTCTTATGCTAGAATGCAGTGTTTTCCTTTCTCCAAACATACCGCTTCTCATTTAAACCAAAAAGTTCTATTTTGGTCTCATCCGTCCACAAAATATTTTTCCAATAGCCTTCTGGCTTGTCCACATGATCTTTAGCAAACTGCAGACGAGCAGCAATGTTCTTTTTGGAGAGCAGTGGCTTTCTCCTTGCAACCCTGCCATGCACACCATTGTTGTTCAGTGTTCTACTGATGGTGGACTCATGAACATTAACATTAGCCAATGTGAGAGAGGCCTTCAGTTGCTTAGAAGTTACCCTGGGGTCCTTTGTGACCTTGCCAACTATTACACACCTTGCTCTTGGAGTGATCTTTTTTGGTCGACCACTCCTGGGGAGGATAACAATGGTCTTGAATTTCCTCCATTTGTACACAATCTGTCTGACTGTGGATTGGTGGGGTCCAAACTCTTTAGAGATGGTTTTGTAACCTTTTCCAGCCTGATGAGCATCAACAACGCTTTTTCTGAGGTCCTCAGAAATCTCCTTTGTTCTTGTCATGATACACTTCCACAAACATGTGTTGTGAAGATCAGACTTTGATAGATCCCTGTTCTTTAAATAAAACAGGGTGCCCACTCACACCTGATTGTCATCCCATTGACTGAAAACACCTGACTCTAATTTCGCCTTCAAATTAACTGCTAATCCTAGAGGTTCACATACTTTTGCCACTCACAGATATGTAATATTGGATCATTTTCCTCAATAAATAAATGACCAAGTAGAATATTTTTGTCTCATTTGTTTAACTGGGTTCTCTTTATCTACTTTTAGGACTTGTGTGAAAATCTGATGTTTTAGGTCATATTTATGCAGAAATATAGAAAATTCTAAAGGGTTCACAAACTTTCAAGCACCACTGTAGGTGCGCTGATTGTGCCTTAATCCTGTGTAGGTGTGAGTCATTTATGGCGTGCACAAGAGTCCGCTTGGTGCACGCGCTGTCCGGAGCGCGCCCGAGAGTCTGTCTGATGCACGCGGCAAGGTGCACAGGTGTGACACTCTTGCATGAAATTAATATAAAAATTAATGTTGATATAAATATCTTATGCCAAATTATTATGGATGCACAAGTCTGAGTCATGAGTGCTGAAGTCCAAGTTGAGTCACAAGTCCTTAAAATCAGGGCGCGAGTCGGACTCAAGTACCATACCGTAAGCCTGACCCAGAATGTGTGTGATTAACGTGTTGATTGATACACAGATCATAGATGTGCAGAATTTAAAGCATCTTAAAGCAAGTTGAAATTTTAAATTGTTGCAAAAGGAAATGCACATGCGCTCTCAATAAGAAAGGGTACTAAACTGGACTTTTTTTTTTTTGGTCTCTGGGGTGGTATCTTAAACTGGACACCTTTTATGCATGTATCTTTTCACTTAAAAGGTGCTTGGAAAAAATTTTTAAAGGTGCAATATGTCCACATTTCCAGATAAAAGTCACATATTAAAGGTGCAAAATTATAAGGGTAAGTCATACCATCATAAATTTAAAAAAAGGTACACTTTATTACCAGTTTTTAATCGTGATGCACTGATCAATATGCATATTAACGGCAGGCATGACACTGCCCTGACACATCTGATCGCTATCTGATTGGATTTGCCATTTCCTATTTTTTGATCCACTCATACACACTCACCGGCCACTTTAATAGGAACTTGTTCTTGATTCTAAGATTCTTGTTCTTCACAGGAGTGGAACCCAATGTGTTCTTTCTGCTGTTGCCTTTCTGCTGAGATGCTTTTCTGCTCACCACGGCTGTAAAGAGTGATTATATGAGTTACTATATCCTTCCTGGCAAAAAAGCTCGAACCAATCTGTCCATTTTCCTCTGAGCTCTCTTATCAACAAGATGTTTGTTTTTTCCACCCACAGAAATCACTCACTCACTCGATGTTTTTTGTTTTTCGCACCATTCTATCTGTGTAAACTCGAGAGAATGTTGTGTGTGAAAACCCCAGGAGATCAGCAGTTTCTGAAATACTCAAATCAAACCAGTCCATCTGGCTCAAACCAACACCCATGCCACAGTGCAAGTCCCACTTTGAGATCACAAGTTTTCCAGTTCTGATGGTTGAACATTAACTGAAGCTCTTGATTTGTATCTGCATGATTTGACGCATCGTGCCGCTGTCGAGGGATCGGCTGATTAGAGAACTGCATCAAACAGCAGGTGGATGGATGGGTGTGTAGGTGTTCCTAATAAAGTGGCCGGCGAGTGTATTTATTTCGATATTTTATACCCAGAATGTGTGTGATTGACATGTTGATTGATACACAGATCAGACATGTCCAGAATTTAAAGTATCTTAAAGCAAGTTGTAATTGTGTCTCTAATATTTTGCATAAACTGCTGGGATAATGTTCGTACCCCATCAGCAGATCAGATCATAGAGAGCGTTCAGCTGATACACATATCAACAAATGGGCAAAAAAGTGGGATCTAATTAAAACAGCATACATAGTTTTATCATCTGCCATCCAGGAAATCCAAACATCCACCATTCCACATGTTCCAGCTGTGATTCTGCTTCAGTTAGGATGGTTTTCCTGTTCTGTTCTCGTTCACCTCACCAGTTGAATCCTATGTTTGGTTTTGGGTTAAAGTACAAAATCAGCAACATCTGGACATCTGCATTCTCAATAATAAAGGTATCAAAGTGTACTTTTCCTTCTTGCTGGAGTGATACACTCCACCTTTTGTTCCCATCTTTACACTCACTGGCCACTTTATTATGTACACCCATACATTTCTCTAATCAGCCGATCCCTCGACAGCAGCACGATGCATCAAATCCTGCAGATACAAATCTCATCTCATCTCATTATCTCTAGCTGCTTTATCCTGTTCTACAGGGTCGCAGGCGAGCTGGAGGCTATCCCAGCTGACTACGGGCGAAAGGCGGGGTACACCCTGGACAAGTCGCCGGGTCATCACAGGGCCGACACATAGACACAGACAACCATTCACACTCACATTCACACCTACGGTCAATTTAGAGTCACCAGTTAACCTAACCTGCATGTCTTTGGACTGTGGGGGAAACCGGAGCACCCAGAGGAAACCCACGCGGACACGGGGAGAACATGCAAACTCCACACAGAAAGGCCCTCGCCGGCCATGGGGCTCGAACCTAGACCTTCTTGCTGTGAGGCGACAGCGCTAACCACTACACCACCGTGCCGCCGCAGTTACAAATCAATGTTCACAATTTTCAAACATCAGAACGGGAAAACTTGTGATCTCAATTTTTGTGTGACTTTCTTTCACTGTGGCATGGGTGTTGGTTTGAGCCAGATGGACTGGTTTGGTTTGAGTATTCCAGAAACTGCTGGTCTCCTGGGATTTTCACACACAACATTCTCTAGAGTTTACACAGATAGAATGGTGCAAAAAACAAAAAAACATCAAGTGAGTGAGCGGGCGACAGTTCTGTGGCTGGAAACAAACACCTTGAGAGCTCAGAGAGAGAGAGAGAGCTCAGAGGAAAATGGCCAGATTGGTTCGAGCTTTTTTGCCAGGAAGGATATAGCAACTCATAGCAACTCTTTACAACCGTGGTGAGCAGAAAAGCATCTCAGCAGAAAGGCAACAGCAGAAAGAAGAACACATTGGGTTCCACTCCTATTTAGAACATGAATCTTAGAATCAAGAACAAGTTCCTATTAATGTGGCCGGTGAGTGTCTTTAAAGAATGACAGAAACTAATGATTTACCATTAAAGCTTTACTTTAAAAGCTAGTTAAAGAGACACCACACTGGGTTAAACATCCATATTAAAGGGACAAAAAGGATAAAACGCGTGTGTTTGATGCTTCCACTGCAGCAACAAGAAAAAGAAAAAGTACACCTTTATTTCTGAGAGTGTATAAACAAACTGACGTCAGTCTAAAGTTTTTTTGTAGTTTTATTGGTTGTGATAGTCTTTTGAAAAGGATTCATACAGACAAGCTAAAGGTGACCACAGTAGGATAGCAAGGATTGAACATTACAGGAAAAATATCGTTCTCACTCAGTACGTATGACATTATTCTGGTTTGATGACAATAACACCACAATTTTTATTTCACAATCATGTTTTAAACTTAAAAATAAAAAAATAATCAGTTGGACTGGCATCCTATCCAGGTTCAATTCCCACCTCACGCATCGTGTTCAAATGAAAGAATAAATGAAAAATTCACCAAAGACAAAAGCAATTGGCACAAATAAATTACATTAATGATATTTAGTAGACGGTCTTATCCAGAGCAACGTACAACATACCCAGAGCAGTCCACGGAGCAGTTGGAGGTTAGATGCCTGAAGTATATCAGAAACCCAACGCCTCTGACTCAGTATACATATAAAGAATACAAAAACAAATTAAATATCACACTATAAGAACTGCGAACAGGAAATATTACCACAACAAATTTGAGGAAGCTAGATGTAACGTTAAGCAAACATGGGATGTAATTAATGACTTGTTAAATCGCAACAATAGAATAAAAGCAGCCCCACACAAAATCCAAAATGATACCGAATTTATCACAGATAAAACCAAGATTTGTGAAGAATTCAATGATTTTTTTGTTAATATTGGACCCACTCTAGAAAGCAGAATTCCCACTTTGTCAAAAGACCCTCTCGATTACATTAAGATACATTTTAATAGTCAACTGACATCATTTGAACCACCATCCATGGCCGCACTTAAAGATGTAGTACGTAATCTGAAAGATTCTGCTGCTGGACACGACGAAATCAGTGCAAAAATCCTAAAGATATCTCTCCCCCATATTATAACTCCCCTTACGTATATCCTCACATTGTTACTTAAAAATGGCGTGGTTCCCAACGCAACAAAAATAGCAAAAGTAATTCCTGTTTTTAAAAGCAATGATTTACCTCAGTTAACAATTACCACCCGATTTCAGTTTTGCCATGCATTTCAAAGGTTCTCGACAAACTTATACATAGCCGTCTTTTGAAACACCTTAATGAAAATTATATTTTGTACAAACACCAATATGGTTTTAGAAAGGGATAGTCTACCTCAATGGCATTAATACAATTAATGGATAAAATTACAAAGGCTATTGATAACAGAGAATACGCCATAGGAATCTTTCTAGATTTGTCTAAATCGTTTGATACAGTAACTCACGCTATTCTACTTAGTAAACTAAAAGCTTATGGCATAAATGATACAGCACTTAAGTGGTTTATTAGTTACTTATCTAAAGCCAGTATCTCACTGGGCTGCGACAGCCTGCGGCTAGTTGGAGACACAACAATTGCGATAAAATGTGCGAATTATCGGCAATTTTCACTTGGAATCACACTGAATTGATATTCGCATATTTTATCACAATTGTTGTGTCTCCAACTAGTCGTAGGCTGTCGCAGCCCAGTGAGATCCTGGCTGAACTTGCACTTCCTGTCTCACGGCTTTGCGGCACCAGTGACGCATTTGCGGCTATATTGAGAGAAAGTTTGTCTCACGAATTTTTTGAACATGTTCAAAATTTCAGCGATGAAGGAGCGACACTTTGCAACTCATGCGAGGAAATTAAGAAGCCCCGCGAATGTTTCAAGACACTTTTGAAACTCTCTCGTGAATGACGTTCGCAATTTGTCGCAAGCTGTCTCAGCCCAGTGAGATACTGGCTTAACAGGCAGCAGTATGTAACTATTAATGAAATCATGTCATCAAGCAAAATAGTAAAATGTGGAGTTCCTCAAGGATCAATTCTGGGACCTTTATTGTTTCTTATCTACATCAATGATCTTGCAGAAGCATCCTCGATTATTTTCTTCATTCTATTTGCCGATGACACAAATCTTTTTCTGTCGCACTCGGATTTTGACTCTTTAATAAGACTGGCCAACCAAGAAATAGAAAAGGTCATTACTTGGTTTGAAGCTAACAAGCTGTCTGTCAATGTCAAAAAGACGTATTATCTTATCTTTTGTAGTAAAAATAAGATTTATAATAGTAATAAAGCTAAAATCTACTTAAAGAATTTTCCTCTCTCCCAGTAGAGTCAGGCAAAATTCCTTGGTATAATTATTAATGATGGATTAATTGGAAGGCCCACATTGCTATGCTAGTGGAAAAAATATCAAAAATGACCGGGATAATGGGTAAAATTAGATACATTCTTACTCAGAGAACCTTTATTGCTATATACAATAGTTTAATTTACCCTTACCTGATTTATTGCAATATTGTTTGGGGGTGTGCTTACAGAACTTCACTTCACCCTTTATTGTTACTTCAGAAAATATTTGTACGTATCGCTACCAGTTCCAGATTGTACACCCACTCTTCATTATTCAAACAGCTTCAAATTTTAAATATTTTAGATATTAATAGATTTCAGCTCTCTCTTTTCACAGCTCCATTTCTCAATAACAATTTTCCTGATATGTTCGAAAACTTTTTTAATATTAATTCACAGTTTCACCAGTATCAAACTCGACAATGCACTCAATTACACATTTCTCTATTCAGAACTTCTATGGCTCAAAAGAGTGTGCAATATAAATGTGATCAATGTATGGAACGATCTTCCCCTGAAAAATTTTACTTCCATAATAATGTTTAAATGGAACCTTAAGAAACATCTCCTCTACCCTAGCCATTTCTGAGGTTTTGATAAAATGTTTGTAATTTAGTGTTTAGTATCATATATTGTTAGGTTATTATTTTTAGATTTATTGTATGGTATTGTATTTGAATTTTGTTTTATTTATGTTCTTAGTTGATTATCACTGTTATTTACTTAAGCAGTTTAAAGGAGGAGGGCTTAGTATAAGCTTTTTTAGGCTTCTCCCCTCCTCCTGCACATAGATTTTATGATTATTGTCTTTTCTTGTTTTGTCTAAATAAATAAATGAATGAAAAAATGAAAATGCCTTGCTCAAAGGTACTTCAGCTATTCCTGCTAGTCCAGGGAACTGAACCAGCAACTTTTGGGTCCTAAAGCTGCTTCTCTAACCGTTAGGCCATGGCTTCCTCATTGGCTTCCCCATTGGCTTGGCTTCCCCATTGGCTTCCCTAGTAGCAATTGTTTGATGTTACAGAAGCCCTCATGATACTCACAACCATGTATTAGTCATATCATATCATAATTTATTCTATCCACATTCACTTGATATGAGCAATCACGCACTCTGATTAACTACTCTACTATTAGGATAACAGCTCATATACTATGAGTAGAGAAAAACAAAATGGTGAAGTGTGTTGCTGAACCAACCGAGGATGAAATAAAAACTTTACTCAAAAGCAAAAACCCCAAAAATGCAACAAAATGTGGAATAAAAGTATCTGACGATAAGAAAGTATCTTTTTTTATTTTTCAAGAATTATTATTAAAGGATTTTTCACAAATTGCTCCTGTCTTTTTGCCGGTTTGTTTACATTCCAAACGGAAATTATTTTGTCTGAGATTTTGTATAAAGTTTTTATTCATCAAATTTGCAAAAAATAAAAATGCTCCGTTTCTCAAAATCCAGTGAATGTGGATAGAATAAAACAGTTATTCCACTCAATCTCGTCATACATGGCTTATAGACAATTTGGAGCTACGCACCTCATCAGCTATCAGCTCATGTACGACTCGATTTCGTGGAATAACTGTTAAATATCATATCATCCTATCACTCAGTCCTGGTATCAAAGATGATGATCATCTGTGAATTTGTGGAGTTTATATTCACCAAAAACATCATGTCATTTTTCACAATCCAATCAAATTCCAATTCCAGTAATCCAACATCTTCAGGTGTTATTTATTCCGGTTTGAAAAAGACAAAACCACTGCCTCGGTTTATAAATGAAAACATTACAGCGTTGACCTGGACCTTCCTGAACATAATATATTTTTATTCTGCTGTGATAATTACCATAAACTGTGATGAAAGGTAAAGCAATTACCGCAGCAGGTATACGTGACATATTAGCCTAGATATACATCCAGTTCTACTCATATTATAGTAAATCAAATAAGCACGCTTATTTCAGTAAAACCCTGGTGATTTGAGTCGTGTTGGTGCTCAGTGGTGCTGCGTTTAGATGAAAGGCAGCATGCTGTTAAAGCCGGGTACATCGTATTACTGATGAACATCATCTCCAGGAGATAGAAAGAAAAGCGTTCGTTGGAGAAGATATTTGACGGTTCTTAACTTAAAAAAAAAAAACTCTTCCTGATTGGGAAACACTTTGTTATAGAACCTTTAAGGGTTCCACAGAGCGGCAACCGAAGAACCTTTAAGGCAGGGGTTCTCAAATTTTAAAGCAAGACTTTTAACCTTACAATTCACTCCCACCCCTTACTATAGATTTATTTCTCATGTACAGTAATACAGTATCTGGCTATTTATAAGAGCCATGGAGCTTTTTTTTTTTCCTGAATTTTCCACCACGTCACTGAACCCTGGGAATCCTCGGAGCCCACTTTGAGAACGTACAGATTCTACACGAGTGTCAAATGTGACACATTACAATATTTCACTGTTTGTTCCTTTAAGAAAAATGTTCAATGTCACACAAGAGACTACTGAAATGCTTCAAGAAGATCTCTGTTCAAAATCTTCCCAATCTGCGAATATACAGTACATAATTATTCTATCCACATTTACTGGATATGAGCAATCGCATGCTCTGATTGGCTACTCTACTACTAGGGTATCAGCTCATATACCGTGAGTAGAGAAAAACAAAATGGTGGAGCCGTGTTGCTGAAGCAACAGAGGATGAAATAAAAACTCTACTCGAAAAGAAAACACACAAAAAAGCAACAAAATATGGAATGAAAGTATTTGATGGTGAGAACGTATCTTTTTTTATTTTTCAAGAATTATTACTATCATCACATTTTTCACAAATTGCTCCTGTCATTTCTCCGGTTTGTTTATACTCTAACCAGAAATGATTTTGTCGGACGTTTTGTACAAAGCTTTTACGTATCGAATTTACTATGGAATCAATTTTGTGCCAAAATGTTCATACAATACTTTTGAAATATCAAACAAAAACGACAAATCAAAATACAAAAAAAGAAAAAAAGTCAATTTTTTTAGACTGGCAAACAAATTATTCGTGTAATCGTGCAAAATATCAGTCTATTACTCTTCAGAAACCTTTTATTTTTGTTCCGCGTCTTTCTCAGTTTTGTTTGACGTAATTTATTTTGGTTGCGATTCCAGCTTTCTCGTTTGCGCTCCCTGACTTTTTGCTTGCAGTTTTGGCACAAACTTCACGTGTGGGTGGGCTGTCCAGGAACGCATTCCCATTGGCTAACTTGTGTTTGACTGACAGCTACGCTCAGCCATTCCCTACTCGGATTCTGGCGGACTGTTTGACGAGTGACCGATCCATTGACGGTAAACAAGGATCGAGTGGACTTCAGTGGCGACTATGATATTGAATTTACACTTTGTTGAATTAATTCAATATCATAGTCACCACTGAAGTCCACTCCATCCTTGTTTACCGTCAATGGATCGGTCACTCGTCAAACAGTCCGCCAAAATCCGAGTAGGAAATGGCTGAGCGTAGCTGTCAGTCAAACACAAGTTAGCCAATGGGAATGCATTCCTGGACAGCCCACCCACACGTGAAGTTTGTGCCAAAACTGCAAGCAAAAAGTCAAGGAGCGCAAACGAGAAAGCTGGAATCGCAACCAAAATAAATTACGTCAAACAAAATTGAGAAAGACGCGGAACAAAAATAAAAGGTTTCTGAAGAGTAATAGACTGATATTTTGCACGATTACACGAATAATTTGTTTGCCAGTCTAAAAAAATTGACTTTTTTTTCTTTTTTTGTATTTTGATTTGTCGTTTTTGTTTGATATTTCAAAAGTATTGTATGAACATTTTGGCACAAAATTGATTCCATAATTTGCAAGCAATAAAAATAAAAATGCTCCGTTTCTCAAAATCAAGTGAATGTGGATAGAATAAAACAGTTATTCCACTCAGTCTGGTTGTACATGGCTTATAGCCAACTCGGTGCTACGCGCCTCGTCGGCTATCAGCTCGTGTACGACTCAATTTCGTGGAATATAGCATGTGACTTTTTGCATTAACATATTCTGACTGATTTTTTCTTCAACAAGCAGGAAAACTGTCAAAATATAATGTTAAAATACACTATTATGATGAGATTATTATGTCATTATCGCTAAGAGTAGCTCACATTTTGTTAGCTAGCTTCAAAGCTAGCTGGCTTTGTCGCTACAAGTTTTGATCCTTTAATCTTTGAAGTGATTGTTCATAAATCTTATTCGTATAAATACGCAGGTGATGATAGAAAATCGTGTGTGCTGATTGGTCGAGAAATTCGGACTATTTCTCGATAATCACCTCGAGCGGCTCGGCAAAATGGCGGCTAATCGCCTCGTCACTGTAAGTGAGGAAGAATTACAAATGATGAAAGAAAATGCTGTTCCTAAAAGCACTAAAGATGCTCTGAAGTTTGGTCTAAAACTATTCAAAAGTAAGGTGGGGTTGTGATTTATTTTATCAGTTTCAAAACAAAGTATTTTACGTGAGTCGGCGTACAAAAGTGACACAAGAATTTTTTTTAAATAATCACCTGTGTATTTATAGTAAAACTATTATCCGCCTCAGGCTCAGTGAATATTGGTAAATAATCACCTCGACTTCATCTCAGTTATAATTCACAGATATTCACTGAGCCTGAGGCGAATAATTGTTAAATGAATAATTGTTAAACCTTATTTTGTGAGATTACAAGCAGATTACAAGATTACAACTTTCCCCGAGTCTTTGTTAAACTGTGAAAATATCTTTTTTAAGCCAAGATACGACAGATAGAAATTATCATTTTGGTAATTTTTCATAGTTTTGGATAAACCACATCTAGAACATGGCTTGTCTTAAACTGTAGTAATTCAAAATGTTTATTTTTCCATCAGAAAAATGTTTTTCTCCAATTATATCCATTATATTATCTAATACCTAGCAACTTTGAAGTAGGTTTAAGCTCTGCCCACTTCATAATCGCACCATGTCACTGAAAAACTTGCTTTCTGATAAGTATATGAGTTTATGTCTCATTATGATATTCATTCAATTTCCTTTATTCAACCTTATCAATCACACAAACTAGAGCGAAGACACATTAAACCACGTAGTAGTTTTACTCAAAATCACTATTTTCTATATTCAGAACCAAAAAAAGACATTTCTAAATTCATGAAATTTAAGAATGAAATTCATTCTTATTGATAATTAAAGGGTTATTATAGAGGAATTTCCCAAAATGTTGATTATTTTTTGGACTTGTGACGTTTATACTGGAAAAAAATGGCACTGAATATTTTATGTAATAGTTTATTGTGTTTTTTATTAAACGATACTGAAATGACGTTCCAACAAGAGTCTTTCTGTGGTGTGTCTTTACAGTGAAATTCTTGACGTAAATATACAAATGTTGCCTCACTGAGGTAAATAAATGTCATTTTATGAAAATAAATTTACATGACAAAAACTTGATTGTGACTGTAGAATCTATTGATTTCAAAACTGAACTAATTCACCTGCAGTGTTTCGGCTTCAGTGTAAATAAAAAGTGTTCATAAATTATAACCTAAACGTTCATCTTAAAAAAACTAATGTTGTCTGTGAATTTTTACTGCTCGTTACCATGACGGGTCCTCAGTGTGTGTGTGTGTGTGTGTGTGTGTGTCCACAGACCATGTGGGCGGAGGTGAGGTGTGTGCAGGATGTGAGTCGCCTATCGCTGACCGCTTCCTGCTGCGAGTGAACGATCAGTCGTGGCATGAGACGTGTGTGAAGTGCGCCGTGTGTCTGAGCACACTCAGTGGGACGTGTTACTCCCGAGACCGGCTGCTCTACTGCAAACACGACTACGAGAAGTAAGACGAGAGTCTCAGTACAACCTCACACACACCAATTATACATCTCAGTATACATCAACACACACAAACACACCCCTAAACACACAAACACATATATATACACACACACAAGCACATATACACAAACACACACAAGCACACATATAAACACACACCTAAACACACATACACACCTAAACGCACACATATAAACACACACCTAAACACAGAAACACTGACCGCAAGTTGACCTAGTGGTTAGTGTGTCCGCCTCTCAATTGGGAGATCGCGAGTTCTACTCACGGTCGGGTCGTACCAAAGACCATCATAAAAATGGTACCTGCTGCCATCTGGCAAGGCACGCTGCAATACAGATGCGAGTGGGGAGTCAAACTCTCGCGGTTACCAGAGGACCCGCCCCCCACTGTAACCCTAGCTATGTAATAGGCCAGAGGCTGAGGGCTACGGAAACGGGGATCAGCGCCGCCCTATGCGCCACATGGCGTGGGAAGGACTTTGATTGATTGATTGATTGATTGATTGAACCACAAAACCACAAAAACACACACATGTACTCGCACAAGCACCCATATAAACACATAAACACACATCTATACAAACACACACGAGCACACACAAACACACTCCTATGCACACACAAACACCGACAAATGAAAACACATACAAAAACATGCACATAAATACACATGCACGAACACACACATAAAACTCACACCTTAACACGTACTCACACAAACGCACACATAAACTCACACATGAACCCACACACACTTTGCGTTCCTCGTGCTGTACGGCTCGCTCTTTCTTGAACCTGCCCTTGATAAGTGCTGAAATAACCTCCAGCATCACATTGTTTTTAATATTCTGACAGAAGGGAGATGTGGTTGTAGTTTAGAAGAGGAATGTAGCTCCGATAGAAATGAATCTCAGCTGTATGATATTCACATGCTGCAGAGTCGGGCGTTTGATTAAAGGAAGCTCCAGCAGTGACATCACAGGGGTCAGAGAGATGAAGGACGAACTCGCTGGCTGCTATCGCTGTTGTGAAAAGTGTCAGACACTGTGGGCCAGCAGCGGCTCTCCTCCACCGACACACATCTAGAGCTGTCTCAGGGAGGGCTGGGAAAGGAGAGGAGAGGCAGAGAATGAGGGAGGAGGAAAACAGATAGGAGAGAGAGAGAGCGAGAGAGAGAGAGAGAGAGAGAGAGAGAGAGAGAGAGAAAGGAGATGGGAGGATTTCAGACCAAGAAAAATAGTCACTCCTTGTACAGCAAGTTGAAAAAAAAATTCACTTTTACAAAAAAAACCCTCCATTCTTTCTTCATGACTGTCACAGAAATGTTAAAAAGTAACAAGATGTTCGACAGAAAACTTTAAAGGCAGCCTGAAATCAAAACGCTTCTGTAGCGCGTATAGAGTGTGGGTGGAGCACAGAGGACGGCAGGACAGCGTTTGGAGGCAGACAAGGTGATTTATTCTGACAACTTTTCAGTCTCAAAATCTTTAACTATACGTTTATTCATTCACACACACAGTCGTCTGGTCCCGGGTTGCGCTCCCTCTCCTCTCTCTCTGCCTCCTTAAATAGGGAGCGGTTACTGGGAAAACACACACACAAACACAGGTTAATTATCCTCAGGTGTCGCGATTCTGCCACTCACCTTCCCCGGCTCCACCCTCCTGTCACAGACCGGCGCTTGACCACGCCCCCGCTGCCACATACCCCCACCGCCCGACTCAGGCCGGGCGCTCGTCCGGCCGGCAGCCGACTCCCCCCCCCCTCGACGGGAGAGGAAGTCCGCCACGACCATCTGCGCCCCCGGCCTGTGGACCACCTTGAAGTTGAAGGGTTGGAGTGCCAGATACCAACGGGTGATCCGCGCGTTGGCATCCTTCATGCGGTGGAGCCACTGGAGGGGCGCGTGGTCCGAACAGAGAGTGAAAGAGCGCCCCAGCAGGTAGTAACGGAGGGCGAGGACCGCCCACTTAATCGCCAGGCACTCTTTTTCAATGGTGCTGTAGCGCCCCTCACGCACCGACAGCTTCCGGCTGATATACAGGACTGGGCGGTCCTCCCCCTCCACCTGCTGGGACAAAACGGCCCCCAGCCCTCTGTCCGACGCATCGGTCTGCAACACAAAAGGGAGAGAGAAGTCAGGGGAGTGTAAAAGTGGCCCCCCACACAGTGCAGCCTTTACCTCAGAGAAAGCCCGCTGGCACTGCTCCGTCCACTGGACCGGATCTGGCGCCCCCTTTTTAGTGAGGTCAGTCAGCGGGCTGGTGACGTCCGAATAATTAGGTATAAACCTACGATAGTAGCCAGCCAGCCCCAGGAACTGCCTCACCCCCTTTTTGGTCTTGGGCCTCGGGCAGGCCGCAATCGCTGCCGTCTTATTAATTTGGGGACGCACCTGCCCGTTGCCCAAGTGGAAGCCCAGATACCGTACTTCCACCCGCCCAATCGCACACTTCTTCGGGTTGGCAGTGAGTCCCGCCCGCCTCAGCGACCTAAGGACGGCCCTCAGGTGTTGTAGGTGCCGCTGCCAATCATTACTATAAATGATGATATCATCTAGGTAAGCGGCGGCATAGGTGGCGTGGGGCCGGAGGACCCTGTCCATCAGCCGCTGAAACGTAGCGGGCGCCCCAAACAGCCCAAAAGGAAGTGTGACGAACTGGTGTAAGCCGAACGGTGTGGAAAAGGCCGTTTTTTCCCGGGATAATGGAGTCAAGGGGATCTGCCAATATCCCTTCGTCAAATCCAGTGTCGAGTAAAAGCGAGCCGTGCCTAGTCGATCGAGCAGCTCATCAATACGAGGCATTGGGTACGCATCAAATTTAGACACCGCGTTGACTTTTCTATAGTCCACACAGAACCGGACCGAGCCGTCGGCCTTGGGAACCAAGACCACCGGGCTGCTCCAGTCACTGTGGGACTCCTCGACGATGCCCATTTCGAGCATGGCCTGAAGTTCTTCCCGAACCACCCTTTTTTTGTGTTCGGGTAATCTATAAGGACGGCTCCGCACTACCACCCCCGGGGGCGTCTCTATGTGGTGTTCTATGAGGTTAGTGCGACCGGGCAGGGGCGAGAACACATCCGAAAACTCGGCCTGCAACTGGGCGACCTCCGTGAGTTGGGTCGGGGAGAGGTGGTCTCCACAGGGGACCGGAGAGGTACGCGATGCCAATGACCCTTTTTGGACCTCCGGCCCCAGCTCCGCCTTCTCCGGAACTACCGACACCAACGCCACGGGGACCTCCTCGTTCCAAAGTTTCAGCAGATTGAGGTGGTAGATCTGTAGTGCCCCCCCCCTGTCCGTTCGCCTAACCTCATAGTCGACGTCCCCGACTCGCCGTGTGACCTCAAAGGGCCCTTGCCACTTGGCGATTAATTTGGAGCTCGACGTGGGCAACAGGACGAGTACCTTATCTCCCGGAGCGAACTCTCTAAGGCGCGTGCCCTTGTTGTACAGGCGGGCTTGCCGTTCCTGGGCCTGCCGCAAATTCTCCTGAGTTAGGTGGGTGAGAGTGTGGAGTTTTGCGCGCAGATCCATAACGTACTGAATTTCGTTTTTGCTCGGTGAAGGTCCCTCCTCCCAATTTTCCCGCAGTACATCTAAGATGCCGCGCGGCTTACGCCCATATAATAATTCAAACGGGGAGAACCCCGTGGAGGCTTGGGGGACCTCTCGCACTGCAAACAACAAGGGTTCGAGCCACTTATCCCAGTTACGTGCGTCCTCACTTACGAATTTTTTGATAATATTCTTGAGGGTGCGGTTGAACCGTTCAACTAAACCGTCCGTCTGTGGGTGATAAACGCTGGTGCGGATCGGCTTAATACCCAGTAGCCCATACAGTTCGCTCAGTGTTCGTGACATAAACGAGGTGCCCTGGTCAGTCAGAATCTCTTTCGGGATTCCAACCCGGGAGATAACGTGGAAGAGGGCCTCCGCAATACTGCGTGCTGAGATATTGCGAAGAGGCACCGCTTCCGGGTATCGCGTTGCATAGTCCACCAGAACCAATATAAAGCGGTACCCTCGTGTTGACCGATCTAATGGCCCGACGAGATCCATCCCAATCCTTTCGAACGGGGTCTCGATTAATGGTAGGGGGCGCAAGGGCGCTTTTGGAATGGCCGCTGGATTTACTAACTGGCATTCGCGGCACGCCGTACACCACTTACGGACGTCGCCGCGAATCCCCGGCCAATAGAACCGGGCCATTATCCGGGCGAGTGTCTTATCTTGCCCGAGGTGTCCAGCCATGGGATTAAAGTGAGCCGCCTGAAATACCAATTCCCGGCGGCTCTTTGGAATTAGCAATTGGGTGACTCGCTCTTTCGTCTGAGTGTCCTGCGTCACTCGGTATAACCTATCCTTCAAAATGGCAAAATAGGGGAAGGACGGGGTGGCGCCCGGCGGGAGCGTCTGACCATCGATTACTCTCACTTGGTCAAACGCGTGTCGCAGAGTCTCGTCTCGCGATTGTTCCAGTGGGAAATCCGCGAGGGATTCCCCAATAGAAAGAGGAGGGGCCGGTGGCTCCTCACTCTGTCGCGGAGATGACGTAGACGGCTCTGCGACCGCAGCTCCAGCCAAAGCGACACCGGGACCCTCCCCTGTTAACCGGCAGGACCCACTCTTTATTAGGCGTGCCATTAAACCCCGAAATCCCGGCCAATCAGTCCCCAAGATCAAAGAGTGGGTAAGGCGAGGATTAACCGCCGCCTTCACTATCGATTTCTCCCCTCTGAAATGTATGTGGACCAACACCAACGGGTAGCTGTGAATATCCCCGTGCACACACAACACCTTCACCCCTTGTGCTCCCCCCAATGCCTCGCCTTGCACCAGGCTTTGGCGGATTGAGGTCTGATTGCAACCTGAATCCACCAACGCCTGATATGTAGCCCCTTGTACACTTACCGGTATGCGATACGCTCCGGCCCGATCGAGGGCAGCCTCTGGCGCGTCGGGGATCCGCACCACCGCCCCCACTTCCATCGCTGCACACTGTTGCTGCAGGTGGCCCGGATCCCCGCAGCGCCAGCAAACCGGCCCGGGCCTTCCCTCTGCAGCTGTGTTCTGGGGCTCACTCACCTGAGGGGGGGGAGAGACAGACACAGAAGGGAGAAACGGGAGGGCACCACGGGTGCGGCGGGCCGGCTGAGGTGGAGCCGGCCCCCGCCTCCGCGGTGGGGGAATGGGGCGAGGACGGGACACGGGGGGGGGGGGGGGGGAGAAAGAGAGAGAGAAGAGGAGAAAGAAGATGCTGCCGTCCGCTGTCCTGCTGCAGGAACAGCCGCCAGATGATCCTCCGCCAGTCCCACGGCCTGATCCAGCGACGCCGGGCGGTGGCACTGGACCCACTCCGCGGTTCCAGCTGGTAAGCGGGCGATGAACTGTTCCAGCGCCACCTGGTCGAGGATTCCCTCGGCGTCGCGATCTTCGGCCCTCAGCCACCGCCAGCAGGCGTCCCGGAGCTGCTGGCCGAACGCGAACGGGCTGCCGACTTCCTCCATCCGCAGCGCGCGGAAGCGCTGGCGCTGCTGCTCCGGCGTGCGCCCCACGCGCTGGAGGACAGCCCGGCGAAGGTCGGCGTAGGCCAGCCTGCGATCGGCGGGGAGCTGTAGCGCGGCCAGCTGCGCCTCTCCCGTCAGGAGGGGGAGGAGGCGCGCCGCGCGCTGCTCCATCGGCCACCCCGAGGCTTCGGCGACCTGTTCGAACAATGTGATGAAAGCCTCGGGGTCGTCCTGCGGGCCCATCTTGGTCACGGTGAGGGGAGACGGGCCCGCGGCCGGGGCGCTGGTGGACCCCGCCGACGCGAGGAGACGCCGGAACGCCTCTCGATCTTCCTGCTGGGCCAGCACCAGGGCTTCGAAGCGGCGCTCCTGCTCCTTTCGGAGCGTGACAAGTGCCTGGTGCTGGCTCTGCTGAGCCGTGGCGAGGGCGTGGACCAAGTCCGTGAACGGGGAGGATTCCATGGGGCTGCTGTGTTGGTGTTCCACCTGTTCCCGGGTTTCGGCACCACTGTAGCGCGTATAGAGTGTGGGTGGAGCACAGAGGACGGCAGGACAGCGTTTGGAGGCAGACAAGGTGATTTATTCTGACAACTTTTCAGTCTCAAAATCTTTAACTATACGTTTATTCATTCACACACACAGTCGTCTGGTCCCGGGTTGCGCTCCCTCTCCTCTCTCTCTGCCTCCTTAAATAGGGAGCGGTTACTGGGAAAACACACACACAAACACAGGTTAATTATCCTCAGGTGTCGCGATTCTGCCACTCACCTTCCCCGGCTCCACCCTCCTGTCACAGACCGGCGCTTGACCACGCCCCCGCTGCCACAGCTTCATTTTATTTTGCTTTGCTTACTAGCATGGATAAAAACACGGATAAAAACATTTTCACCTCCAATATCAACTCTGATCGAGCCAAAACCCTGAACCGGGTTCACTTACAAACACAAGAGGAAAATTAAAGTTTTGGGGGTTTTTTTTCATTCATCTCATCTCATTATCTCTAGCCGCTTTATCCTGTTCTACAGGGTCGCAGGCGAGCTGGAGCCTATCCCAGCTGACTACGGGCGAAAGGCGGGGTACACCCTGGACAAGTCGCCAGGTCATCACAGGGCTGACACATAGACACAGACAACCATTCACACTCACATTCACACCTACGCTCAATTTAGAGTCACCAGTTAACCTAACCTGCATGTCTTTGGACTGTGGGGGAAACCGGAGCACCCGGAGGAAACCCACGTGGACACGGGGAGAACATGCAAACTCCACACAGAAAGGCCCTCGCCGGCCACGGGGCTCGAACCCGGACCTTCTTGCTGTGAGGCGACAGCGCTAACCACTACACCACTCTGCCACCCAGATATTTATATATACATTAATTTTTATACTAATTTTGTGCAAGAGAATGCACATTCACCTGTTCATACATCATGTTGAGGAACAAACTAACGTTAATGGCGCTAAAATGCCTGGAGAGACGCCCCAGGATTGTCCGCTTTGCTTATACAGACTTCTCGTGCAGTGGGAAAAAAATGCACTGCTATGTGTTCCATATGTAGAAGAACTATCAAGGAGACGACGGGGACAACCTCGAACTTCAATTGTCATTTGGCGAGACTCCACCCAGAGAAGGAAGTGACACGCTATGTTCATTACTCTGTTGATAGTGGGCGGGGCTTGCTTGCTGAGCGATGAACTACCTGTAGCTAGTGTTAACCTTCTCTCATGTTATTTGCCCTGTTGATAGTGGGTGGAGCTTGCTGAGCGATGAACAAGCTTTTTATCTGTAGCCTGTTAACTAAAATGGGGCAGTCGAGCAGGAACGCTAGTCCAACACAACAGCAGAGACACTTTCACATAAAGGCAGCAACAGCCAGCGTCAAATGGTGCAGATGGAGTCTTGTTTTCAAACTTGACTCTGATCAATAGTGGCCTCGACTTGAAATTTTCTTTAATGACGTGGACTTGACTCGGATTTGAACACTGGGGACTTGAGACTGAACTCGAGGTTTAGTGGCTCGACTACAACACTGGTTCATACGATCAAATCTAATCATAAAAAGAGCGTACGAAGCAACCGCACCTCCGTCTTCCCTCAGTACACTTCTTTACTCCTCTTATCTTCTTTATCTCAGATAACTATAACTGTTAAATTCTGTTCTTTTCATCGATTCTGGAGAAAAATGTCCATATTCCAAAACAACAACCAAAAAAATACACACCTCCTTTCAGTGCTTCTTCAGAAGCTCCATGCCCCAAATCCCTGGACGTGCATCGCCACAGCAACGACATTAATAGCACTTGGCTTATCTGACCAAAAGAGAAATGTATCTTTCTCATAACTGAAGCAAAACTAACATTATCATATAAAAACATCATCAAACAAACGACGTACAAGCACACAAGTAAAAGTAAAAACTAGCGAGAGTTACAGTGGTGCTTGAAAGTTTGTGAACCCTTTAGAATTTTCTATATTTCTGCATAAATATGACCTAAAACATCATCAGATTTTCACACAAGTCCTAAAAGTAGATAAAGAGAACCCAGTTAAACAAATGAGACAAAAATATTATACTTGGTCATTTATTTATTGAGGAAAATGATCCAGTATTACATATCTGTGAGTGGCAAAAGTATGTGAACCTCTAGGATTAGCAGTTAATTTGAAGGTGAAATTAGAGTCAGGTGTTTTCAATCAATGGGATGACAATCAGGTGTGAGTGGGCATCCTGTGTTATTTAAAGAACAGGGATCTATCAAAGCCTGATCTTCACAACACATGTTTGTGAAAGTGTATCATGGCACGAACAAAGGAGATTTCTGAGGACCTCAGAAAAAGCATTGCTGATGGCTGGAAAAGGTTACAAAACCATCTCTAAAGAGTTTGGACTCCACCAATCCACAGTCAGACAGATTGTGTATAAATGGAGGAAATTCAAGACCATTGTTACCCTCCCCAGGAGCGGTCGACCAACAAAGATCACTCCAAGAGCAAGGTGTGTAATAGTCGGTGAGGTCACAAAGGACCCCAGAGTAACTTCTAAGCCACTGAAGGCCTCTCTCACATTGGCTAATGTTAATGTTCATGAGTCCACCATCAGGAGAACACTGAACAACAATGGTGTGCATGACAGGGTTGCAAGGAGAAAGCCACTGCTCTCCAAAAAGAACATTGCTGCTCATTTACAGTTTGCTAAAGATCACGGGGACAAGCCAGAAGGCTATTGGAAAAATATTTTGTGGACGGATGAGACCAAAATAGAACTTTTTGGTTTAAATGAGAAGTGTTATGTTTGGAGAAAGGAAAACACTGCATTCCAGCATAAGAACCTTATCCCATCTTTGAAACATGGTGGTGGTAGTATCATGGTTTGGGCCTGTTTTGCTGCATCTGGGCCAGGATGGCTTGCCATCATTGATGTAACAATGAACTCTGAATTATACCAGCAAATTCTAAAGGAAAATGTCAGGACATCTGTCCATGAACTGAATGTCAAGAGAAGGTGGGTCATGCAGCAAAACAACGACCCTAAGCACACAAGTCGTTCTACCAAAGAATGGTTAAAGAAGAATAAAGTGAATGTTTTGGAATGGCCAAGTCAAAGTCCTGACCTTAATCCAATCAAAATGTTGTGGAAGGACCTGAAGCGAGCAGTTCATGTGAGGAAACCCACCAACATCCCAGAGTTGAAGCTGTTCTGTACGGAGGAATGGGCTAAAATTCCTCCAAGCCGGTGTGCAGGACTGATCAACAGTTACCGCAAGATGTGTAATATTGTATCATTTTCCTCAATAAATAAATGACCAAGTATAATATTTTTGTCTCATTTGTTTAACTGGGTTCTCTTTATTTACTTTTAGGACTTGTGTGAAAATCTGATGATGTTTTTGGTCAAATTTATGCAGAAATATAGAAAATTCTAAAGGGTTCACAAACTTTCGAGCACCACTGTATTTGTTTAGATTGGTTGTTTTGTTACAAAACTACAGTGACCCAAGTGTGGAGTGTAGATTTGTAGCTAAGCTAGCAAGGAAAGTAACATTACCTAGTATAGTATTTTGAAATATGCATGTGTCTATGTGGCTCTAAAACCCTTCACAAACTTCACGAATGTATACCACGATCAAGCCAAGTGACTTTATTGTCATTTCAATCATATACGTATCTTACAGTACACCATTAAATGGAACAATGTTCCTCCAGGACCATGGTGCTACATAGGACAACACAGAGCTACATGAAACTACACAAGACTGCACAGAGCTACACAGGACTACATAAAGTGCACATGTTCAAAAAGCAAAATAGTACAATAATTTTTAAACCAGGGCAATAGTAAAAGCAAAAAAGACAAAAAACAGTAAAAGACAGCGCAGCACCAACCAGTAACTAGAGACTCGCACATAGTTCTTGCACCATTCTGTGTAAACACACAAGCAACCACTGTGAGTCTTACGATTTCTGTCAGCACAAAATACAGTGATTCTATCTAGTAGAATCAACTCTGCTGGAGTCAGGTGTAGTCCAGATTATTGTCCATGGAGCAGCCATTGGAAAGGAGGATGGACAGGAGACCTGGCCAGCTATCTCTGGCTACAATTTGTTTTTTCTGTTTCCTCACACACCCACTGCTTACAATACTCCCTCTCCCGGCCAATGGCCCTCTCATCTTTCTTCTTCTTTGAAGTTATTTGAGCTTGGTAAAGAACAAATTGGTATATTACCATCACCAGTTGGTATGGAGTATGGTTCACCATTTCTCTCACTCCCACCATGCCCTTCCCCACGAAGGCCTGCCCCCTGTTACTGATTCACTGCAGTAATGTTGTGTGGCTCAGTCCAAGTCACTTTGTTTGTTTCTCATTTACAAAGCCAGGGCTGTGTGTGAACACTGCATTTTTTCAGCACACACACAGAACAGACAGCAGGTGAACCATAACAAGATATTGGCTGAATCTGACAAAAAATTGTAACGGATTAGAATTGATGACTGCTCCTTAAACTCATCTCATCTCATTATCTGTAGCCACTTTATCCTGTTCTACAGGGTCGCAGGCAAGCTGGAGCCTATCTCAGCTGACTACGGGTGAAAGGCGGGGTACACCCTGGACAAGTCGCCAGGTCATCACAGGGCTGACACATAGACACAGACAACCATTCACACTCACTTTAGAGTCACCAGTTAACCTAACCTGCATGTCTTTGGACTGTGGGGGAAACCGGAGCACCCAGAGGAAACCCACGCGGACACGGGGAGAACATGCAAACTCCGCACAGAAAGGCCCTCGCCGGCCACGGGGCTCGAACCTGGACCTTCTTGCTGTGAGGCGACAGCGCTAACCACTACACCACCGTGCCGCCGCTCCTTAAACTGTTCACGTGTATTAAAAGTAGGTGTGTTGTATGCATATGATATGTAAATAAGGAACTAGTGGGCAGAGTTTGTTTCCATGAATTTGAACCTGATTGATCACTAGTTTAGACATCATACAACAGTTTCATGAAACAGTCGCAGAATGATTCGTACAGCATGCTGTGTGTCTTTCAGTCTGAGTTTTGTCTTTGTCTTTAAGCCTGGATTATTTTATTCATTTCTTAATTAAAGGACAAAAAATAAATTTCTTCATTTTTTCTGTACTTCCTTCTTTTCTTGACTTTTTCACACTTTATTCATTTTTTATCTCTATTTATCTTTTTCATTCCCCCTTTCTCTGTCTTAATTTTTCTTTTCAGTGACTGTCCTTCTCTTTCGTTCGTTCTTTTTTTCTTCAATTCTTTTTATTTCCTTCTTCCTCCTTTTTCTTATTTTCTTTCTGGCTTGCTTTCTTTATTTGTTTAATTCATCTTCTTAGTGTAACAACAGATATAAAAACAAAATTTCCATGCGCAGTCAGTTAGTTGTCAGAGAGATTAATGGTGGTATTAGTTATTAGTTATCACATGGTCTTCCATAACACTCAAAAAGAGTATCATGATGATGAGTGTGATGATGAAGAGTGTGATGATGAAGAGTATGAAGATGAGTGTGATGAAGAGTAAAAGATGAAGAGTGTGATGATGAAGTGTGATTAATAAAACAAAGATGAGTGTGATGAAGAGTATGAAGATGATGAAGAGTGATGAACAGTAATGAAGAGCATGAAGCTGA
This sequence comes from Neoarius graeffei, assembly GCF_027579695.1. Taxonomy (NCBI): domain Eukaryota; kingdom Metazoa; phylum Chordata; class Actinopteri; order Siluriformes; family Ariidae; genus Neoarius; species Neoarius graeffei. The sequence continues at coordinate 14,891,371 of NC_083584.1, forward strand.
AGAGTATGATGATCAAGAGTATGATGAGAAATATGAAGTGTACGATGATGAACAGTATGAAGATGAACAGTATGATGTAGAAGAGTATGATAATGAAGTGTGTGATGATGAAGAGTATGATGAATATGAAGATGAAGTGTATGAAGATAAAGAGTACAATGATGAACAGTATGATGATGAGTATAGAGATGAAGTATATGAAGATGAAGAGTGTGATGAACTGTATGAAAATGAAGAGTATGATGATGAAGAACATGATGATGAACAGTACAAAGATGAACAGTACAATGATGAACAGTATGAAGATGAGCAATATGATGATGAACAGTACGACTATGAACAGTATGATGATGAACTGTATGGAGATGAAGAGTATGATGATGAACAGTACAAAGATAAACAATATGATGATGAACAGTATGAAGATGAAGCGTATGTAGATGAACAGTATGAAAATGAACAGTACGACGTGAACAGTACAAAGACGAAGAACATGAAGACGAACAGTATGAAGATGAAGAGTATGATGATGAAGAGTGTGATTATGAACAGCATTAAGATGAGGAGTATGATGATGAGTGTGATGATGAACAGTATGCTGATGAACAGTATGAAGATGAAGAGTATGAAGACGAACAATGTGATGATGAGTGTGATAAAGAGTATTAAGATGAAGAGTAGGAAAATGAAGATTATGATCATGAAGCGTATGACGATGAACAGTATGAACAGTATGAAAATCAAGACTATGATGATGAAGAGTATGATGATGAGCAGTATGAATGAACAGTACAGAGATGAAGAATATGAAGATGAACAGTATGAAGATGAAGATTATGATGATGAAGAGTGTGATTATGAACAGCATGAAGATGAAGAGTGTGATGATGTACAGTATGATAATGAACAGTACAAAGATGAAGAGTATGAAGATGAACAATTTGATGATGAAGATTGTGATGAAGAGTATGAAGATTATCAGTATGATGATGAAGAGTGTGATGAACCGCATGATGATGAAGAGTGCGATGAACAGTATGAAGATGAAGAGTATGATGATGAAGGGTGTGATGAACAGTATGAAGATGAAGGGTATGATAATGAAGAGTGTGATGAACAGTATGAAGATGAAGAGTATGGTGATGAAGAGTGTGATGAACAGTATGAAGATGAAGTGTATGGTGATGAAGAGTGTGATGAACAGTATGAAGATGAAGAGTACGATTATGAAGAGTGTGATGAACAGTATGAGGATGAAGAGTGTGATGAACAGTAAGAAGATGAAGAGTGTGATGAACAGTATGAAGATGAAGAATAGTATGACGATGAAGAGTGTGATGAACAATATGAAGATGAAGAGTATGATGAAGGGTGTGACGAACAGTATGAAGATGATGAGTATGATGAAGGGTGTGATGAACAGTATTAAGATGAAGGGTATGATGATGAAGGGTGTGATGAACAGTATGAAGATGAAGAGTATGAAGATGAAGGGTGTAATGAACAGTATGAAGATGAAGAGTATGATGATGAAGAGTGTGACGAACAGTATGAAGATGAAGAGTATGATGATGAAGGGTGTGATGAACAGTATGAAGATGAAGAGTATGATGAAGGGTCTGATGAACAGTATGAAGATGAAGAGTATGATGATGAAGGGTGTGATGAACAGTATGAAGATAAAGAGTATGAAGATGAAGGGTGTAATGAACAGTATGAAGATGAAGAGTATGATGATGAAGAGTGTGATGACCAGTATGAAGATGAAGAGTATGATGAAGGGTGTGACAAACAGTATGAAGATGATGAGTATGATGAAGGGTGTGATGAACAGTATGAAGATGAAGATAATGATGAAGAGTGTGATTAACAGTATGAAGATCAAGAGTATGATGAAGGGTGTGACGAACAGTATGAAGATGATGAGTATGATGAAGGGTGTGATGAACAGTATGAAGATGAAGAGTATGATGATGGTGTGATGAACAGTATGAAGATGAAGAGTATGATGATGAAGAATATGACGAACAGTATGATGATGAGTGTGATGAACAGTATGAAGATGAAGAGTATGATAATGATGAGTGTGATGAACAGTATGAAGATGAAGAGTATGATAATGAAGAGTGTGATAAACAGTATGAAGATGAGAGTATGATGGAGGGTGTGATGAACAGTATGAAGATGAAGAGTATGATGATGATGTGATGAACAGTATGAAGATGAAGAGTATGATGATGATGTGATGAACAGTATGAAGATGAAGAGTATGATGATGAAGGGTGTGATGAACAGTATGAAGATGAAGAGTATGATGATGAAGGGTCTGATGAGCAGTATGAAGACGAAGAGTATGATGATGAAGAGTGTGATGAACAATATGAAGATGAAGAGTATGATGATGAAGGGTGTGATGAACAGTATGAAGATGAAGAGTATGATGAAGGGTCTGATGAACAGTATGAAGATGAAGAGTATGATGATGAAGAGTGTGATGAACAGTATGAAGATGAAGAGTATGATGATGAAGAGTGTGATAAACAGTATGAAGATGAGAGTATGATGAAGGGTCTGATGAACAGTATGAAGATGAGTATGATGAAGGGTGTGATGAGCAGTATGAAGATGAAGAGTATGATGAAGGGTGTGATGAGCAGTATGAAGATGAAGAGTATGATGATGAAGAATATGATGAACAGTATGAAGATGAAGAGTATGATGATGAAGGGTCTGATGAGCAGTATGAAGATGAAGAGTATGATGATGAAGAGTGTGATGAACAGTATGAAGATGAAGAGTATGATGATGAAGAGTGTGATAAACAGTATGAAGATGAAGAGTATGATGAAGGGTCTGATGAACAGTATGAAGATGAGTATGATGAAGGGTGTGATGAACAGTATGAAGATGAAGAGTATGATGATGAAGAATATGATGAACAGTATGAAGATGAAGAGTATAATGATGAAGGGTCTGATGAGCAGTATGAAGATGAAGAGTATGATGATGAAGAGTGTGATAAACAGTATGAAGAAGAGAGTATGATGAAGGGTGTGATGAACAGTATGAAGATGAAGAGTATGATGATGAAGAATATGATGAACAGTATGAAGATGAAGAGTATAATGATGAAGGGTCTGATGAGCAGTATGAAGATGAAGAGTATGATGATGAAGAGTGTGATAAACAGTATGAAGAAGAGAGTATGATGAAGGGTGTAATGAACAGTATGAAGATGAAGAGTATGATGATGAAGGGTGTGATGAACAGTATGAAGATGAAGAGTATGATGATGAAGGGTGTGATGAACAGTATGAAGATGAAGAGTATGATGAAGGGTCTGATGAACAGTATGAAGATGAAGAGTATGATGATGAAGGGTGTGATGAACAGTATGAAGATGAAGAGTATGATGATGAAGAGTGTGATGAACAATATGAAGATGAAGAGTATGATGAAGGGTCTGATGAACAGTATGAAGATGAAGAGTATGATGATGAAGAGTGTGATGAACAGTATGAAGATGAAGAGTATGATGATGAAGAGTGTGATGAACAGTATGAAGATGAAGAGTATGATGATGAAGGGTCTGATGAAGGGTGTGATGAACAGTATGAAGACGAAGAGTATGATGATGAAGAGTGTGATGAACAGTATGAAGACGAAGAGTATGATGAAGGGTCTGATGAACAGTATGAAGATGAAGAGTATGATGATGAAGGGTGTGATGAACAGTATGAAGATGAAGAGTATGATGATGAAGAGTGTGATGAACAGTATGAAGATGAAGAGTATGATGATGAAGGGTGTGATGAACAGTATGAAGATGAAGAGTATGATGATGAAGAGTGTGATGAACAATATGAAGATGAAGAGTACGATGATGAAGGGTGTGATGAACAGTATGAAGATGAAGAGTATGATGATGAAGAGTGTGATGAACAGTATGAAGATGAAGAGTATGAAGATGAAGGGTGTGATGATGATAACCTATTGTAATATTGTGATACTGTATGATGCTATCCCTCAGCCCAGGCTCCAGCTCATCAGGATGAAAACATTCTCACCTGTTCTTCTGAGTGATCGCACCGTTACATCACTGTGTCCTACACTGAACACTGAAATACTCTGAAACATTTCAGTGACTTTTTATCGTCCTACAGCGTGCAGGAAGTGAGACAGTCTGAGAATACTCTGACCTTCTTCTACCAGAGTAGCAGGGATCATAACGAGTGAGCATCATCTGCAGTAGCTGTGCAGTTATACAATCTGTTTAAGAGTCGTGATCCAAACACTTGCTTTCACCTTCAGTCCTGATCTGTAAACGCCCCATTCTCCATCCCACAATAGATCATCACTCAAACAGATACAAAATCCCTTCAGTCTCCATTTATGTGATTTGAAAGGTCTTCAGGACAGAAGAGTTTACACTTTTTGGTCTCCCAGTAACATAACAATCTGTATTTTTTGTCTTATTTAAAAATAAGAAGCTTGTGATGGAGCGAATGTTTAAAGCTGCTGCTGTATAACGTAAGTGAGAACAGGAACTTTTTCGTTGACGTTCCTAAACGTTAAATGTACCTATAAATGGATAAAAAGTATTGTTGCTCATTAATTAAATTAATTTTAAAAATGTTGACAGATTGCTCTGGTGTTAGAGGAATAAAACACTTCACGTAGTGGAAAAAATTCAGGAATAAAATATTAGTTGTGGATTATTTTCCTATCATTACACTCTATTGTGTTTTGTTCCTTACACATATAGTGATGAAGAACAGTGGAGCTCTCCCTAATCACACGGCAGCTACCAACCAGAGAGTGTGAAGTCTAACACGTGATTCCTGTGAGACACGTGAAGCCAAATAACCACACATTTTCACACTAGTGCTCTAGAGCACACTCAGAGGAAAGAGCTATCTACCCTCTTCTACATACCTGAGCTCATAGATCCTCCTGATTGGCGAGTGTCACTGTAATTGACAGGGGAGAGAGGATGCACCTCCTATCTTTGTTTGCTCTCTTAGATGGTTGTGACATCATCAGGATTCAAACCTGGGATCTATGAATAATTTAGGAACAGGAGTTTGACTGTGCGTTATCATTACAGACATCCAGAGTGGCATAGAACGTATCCAGAGCAGCCTGGAGAGCAGTTGGGGGTTAGGTGCCTTGCTCAAGGGCACTTCAGCCATTCCTGCTGGTCCAGGGAATCGAACCGGCAACTTTCTGGTTCCAAAGCTGCTTCTCTAACCTTTAGGCCAAGGCTTCCCTATTATCATTTTATTCGTTTATTTTCTTTCACATTACAGGTCCATATTAGAACTCTTTAGACTGGAGTTGCCCGTTCTTTAACTCACATCAGTTGAGTCTTATTGAATTACTGAATATAAATAATTAGAGTGTAAACAGACTGTAATACAGTTAATTAATGATATTGGGAGATACGAATAACAAAGGCGAGCATGGGACAGACTGTGTGTGTGTGTGTGTGTGTGTGTGTATGGTATGTATCCCCATATGAGACTTGGCACACTCCTGTGTCCGTGACCTTGAGTGGATCAGCAACAATAACTCCTTGTGTTTCCTGCTGTCTGTCCATCGGCACCTCTCTAAACACACACACACACACACACACATATCATAACCGGCAGGAGTGTGTTCCATTTAAAGGGTCCAAGAACAATTCTGACAGTGAATTCAAGCAAATGCATTTTTTTATATTTAACTTCTTTCTTTCTTTCTTTCTTTCTTTCTTTCTTTCTTTCTTTCTTTCTTTCTTTCTTTCTTTCTTTCTTTCTGTCTGTCTGTCTGTCTGTCTGTCTGTCTGCTTTTCTTTCTTTCTTTCTTTCTTTCTTTCTTTCTTTCTTTCTTTCTTTCTTTCTTTCTTTCTTTCTGTCTATCTACTTGTCTTTCCTTCTTTGTCTGTCTGTCTGTCTTTCTTTCTTTCTTTCTTTCTGTCTGTCTGTTTGTCTTTCTGTCTGTCTGTCTGTCTGTCTGTCTGTCTGCTTGTTTTTCTTTCTTTCTTTCTTTCTTTCTTTCTTTCTGTCTGTCTGCTTGTCTTTCTTTCTTTCTTTCTTTCTTTCTTTCTTTCTTTCTTTCTTTCTGTCTGTCTGTCTGCTTGTCTTTCTTTCTTTCTTTCTTTCTTTCTTTCTTTCTTTCTTTCTGTCTGTCTGTCTGTCTGTCTGTCTGCTTTTCTTTCTTTCTTTTTTGTCTGTGTCTGCTTGTCTTTCTTTCTTTCTTTCTTTCTTTCTTTCTTTCTTTCTTTCTTTCTTTCTTTCTTTCTATTGAACATCTTCCTCACGTTCCTCATGTCTTCATCATGTGTGGAGAAGAAAGAAACACTGAAAGAAAGAGCAATTTGTTTCTGCTTTCTTGTTTTTTATTTATCTGACTCTCTTTCATTCTTTTTATTTATCATGTATCACTCTTTACCTTCTTTATTAGTTCCTTTCTTGCTTGATGAAAAACTTTTCTTTATTATTTAAACTGTTTTTGGAAGCTTATGATGCACTCGTGTACTGCATCATCAAAATCTTTTTTTTTTTTACTTTTATCCCTCATTCACGTTTGCCTTCTTGCCCACTGTGTATTTTCTTCAGGAAATTTGCATTTAGTTCATTTTTAAACTGTTATATAAACACACACGCACGCACACACACACACACACACACCCCTTGGGTACATACACCCACGTTCTTCAGTTTACAGTGTGGCAGAGGCGTGCACACACACACACACACACACACGCTCTTGCTGTTCTCTGTATGCGGCAGACAGTCCGTCACCCAGCCCTTCCTGTACAATCCAGTCCCACATTAATAAAGGCAGGGCCCCGGGGCACGGCGCCTGAGACCCGCTGCACAATGAGTCAGAGTGAGGGGCACCGAGCCCCAACCTGCCCCCGGCTCCGCCCACAGCACCAGAACCACCAGCAGCGCTGTCCACTGCGCGACACGACCTGGGTGTGTGTGTGCTCAGGACACTCGGGGTTTAATACTTCACTCTGTGCACCAAAACCTACCCCAGACCAGAGCAGATCAAATCCACTCCGTGTTTACTAAACCCCACAACACGCCGTGCTCTCTAAACCCCACAACACGCCGTGCTCTCTAAACCCCACAACACGCCGTGCGCTCTAAACCCCACAACACGCCGTGCTCTCTAAACCCCACAACACGCCGTGCTCTCTAAACCCCACAACACGGTGTGCTCTCTAAAGCCCACAACACGCCGTGCACTCTAAACCCCACAACACGGTGTGCTCTCTAAACCCCACAACACGCCGTGCGCTCTAAACCCCACAACACGCCGTGCGCTCTAAACCCCACAACACGGTGTGCTCTCTAAACCCCACAACACGCCGTGCGCTCTAAACCCCACAACACGGTGTGCTCTCTAAACCCCACAACACACCGTGCGCTCTAAACCCCACAACACGCCGTGCTCTCTAAACCCCACAACACGCCGTGCGCTCTAAACCCCACAACACGCCGTGCGCTCTAAACCCCACAACACGGTGTGTGCTCTAAACCCCACAACACACCGTGCGCTCTAAACCCCACAACACGTCGTGCTCTCTAAACCCCACAACACGCCGTGCGCTCTAAACCCCACAACACGCCGTGCACTCTAAACCCCACAACACGCCGTGCTCTCTAAACCCCACAACACGGTGTGTGCTCTAAACCCCACAACACACCGTGCTCTCTAACCCCACAACACGTTGTGTGCTCTAAACCCCACAACACGGTGTGCTCTCTAATCCCACAACACGGTGTGCTCTCTAAACCCCACAACACGGTGTGCTCTCTAAACCCCACAACACGTCGTGCTCTCTAAACCCCACAACACGCCGTGCGCTCTAAACCCCACAACACGGTGTGCTCTCTAAACCCCACAACACGCCGTGCGCTCTAAACCCCACAACACGTCGTGCGCTCTAAACCCCACAACACGGTGTGTCCTCTAAACCCCACAACACGCCGTGCGCTCTAAACCCCACAACACGCCGTGCGCTCTAAACCCCACAACACGGTGTGCTCTCTAAACCCCACAACACGCCGTGCGCTCTAAACCCCACAACACGCCGTGCGCTCTAAACCCCACAACACGGTGTGTGCTCTAAACCCCACAACACACCGTGCGCTCTAAACCCCACAACACGTCGTGCTCTCTAAACCCCACAACACGCCGTGCGCTCTAAACCCCACAACACGCCGTGCACTCTAAACCCCACAACACGCCGTGCTCTCTAAACCCCACAACACGGTGTGTGCTCTAAACCCCACAACACACCGTGCTGTCTAACCCCACAACACGTTGTGTGCTCTAAACCCCACAACACGGTGTGCTCTCTAATCCCACAACACGGTGTGCTCTCTAAACCCCACAACACGGTGTGCTCTCTAAACCCCACAACACATCGTGCGCTCTAAACCCCACAACACGTCATGCGCTCTAAACCCCACAACACGGTGTGTGCTCTAAACCCCACAACAGGTCGTGCTCTCTAAACCCCACAACACGTCGTGCGCTCTAAACCCCACAACACGGTGTGCTCTAAACCCCACAACACGGTGTGCTCTCTAAACCCCACAATACGGTGTGTGCTCTAAACCCCACAACAGGTCGTGCTCTCTAAACGCCACAACACGGCGTGCGCTCTACACCCCACAACACGGTGTGCTCTAAACCCCACAACACGGTGTGCTCTCTAAACCCCACAACACGCCGTGCGCTCTAAACCCCACAACACGTCGTGCTCTCTAAACCCCACAACACGCCGTGCGCTCTAAACCCCACAACACGGTGTGCTCTCTAAACCCCACAACACGCCGTGCGCTCTAAACCCCACAACACGTCGTGCGCTCTAAACCCCACAACACGGTGTGTCCTCTAAACCCCACAACACGCCGTGCGCTCTAAACCCCACAACACGCCGTGCGCTCTAAACCCCACAACACGGTGTGCTCTCTAAACCCCACAACACGCCGTGCGCTCTAAACCCCACAACACGGTGTGCTCTCTAAACCCCACAACACGCCGTGCGCTCTAAACCCCACAACACGTCGAGTGCTCTAAACCCCACAACACGGTGTGTGCTCTAAACCCCACAACAGGTCGTGCTCTCTAAACCTCACAACACGTCGTGCGCTCTAAACCCCACAACACGGTGTGCTCTCTAAACCCCACAACACGCCGTGCGCTCTAAACCCCACAACACGTCGTGCACTCTAAACCCCACAACACGGTGTGTGCTCTAAACCCCACAACAGGTCGTGCTCTCTAAACCCCACAACACGTCGTGCGCTCTAAACCCCACAACACAGTGTGTGCTCTAAACCCCACAACACGGTGTGCTCTCTAAACCCCACAACACGCCGTGCGCTCTAAACCCCACAACACGGTGTGCTCTCTAAACCCCACAACACGCCGTGCGCTCTAAACCCCACAACACGTCGAGTGCTCTAAACCCCACAACACGGTGTGCTCTCTAATCCCACAACACGGTGTGCTCTCTAAACCCCACAACACGGTGTGCTCTCTAATCCCACAACACGGTGTGCTCTCTAAACCCCACAACACGGTGTGCTCTCTAAACCCCACAACACATCGTGTGCTCTAAACCCCACAACACGTCGTGCGCTCTAAACCCCACAACACGGTGTGTGCTCTAAACCCCACAACAGGTCGTGCTCTCTAAACCCCACAACACGTCGTGCGCTCTAAAGCCCACAACACGGTGTGTGCTCTAAACCCCACAACACGGTGTGCTCTCTAAACCCAACAACACGCCGTGCGCTCTAAACCCCACAACACGGTGTGCTCTCTAAACCCCACAACACGCCGTGCACTCTAAACCCCACAACACGGTGTGTGCTCTAAACCCCACAACACGCCGTGCGCTCTAAACCCACAACACGTCGTGCGCTCTAAACCCCACAACACGTTGAGTGCTCTAAACCCCACAACACGGTGTGCTCTCTAAACCCAACAACACGCCGTGCGCTCTAAACCCCACAACACGGTGTGCTCTCTAAACCCCACAACACGCCGTGCGCTCTAAACCCCACAACACGGTGTGTGCTCTAAACCCCACAACACGCCGTGCGCTCTAAACCCACAACACGTCGTGCGCTCTAAACCCCACAACACGTTGAGTGCTCTAAACCCCACAACACGGTGTGCTCTCTAAACGCCACAACACGTCGTGCGCTCTAAACCCCACAACACGGTGTGCTCTCTAAACCCCACAACACGCCGTGCTCTCTAAACCCCACAACACGTCGAGTGCTCTAAACCCCACAACACGTCGAGTGCTCTAAACCCCACAACACGGTGTGCTCGCTAAACCCCAAAACACGCCGTGCTCTCTAAACCCCACAACACGGTGTGCTCTCTAAACCCCACAACACGCCGTGCTCTCTAAACCCCACAACAGGTCGTGCTCTCTAAACCCCTCAACACGTCGTGCTCTCTAAACCCCACAACACGCCGTGCTCTCTAAACCCCACAACACGGTGTGCTCTCTAAACCCCACAACACGTCGTGCGCTCTAAACCCCACAACACGGTGTGCTCTCTAAACCCACAACACGGTGTGCTCTCTAAACCCCACAACACGTCGTACTCTCCCCACAACACGTCGTGCGCTCTAAACCCCACAACACGGTGTGTGCTCTAAACCCCACAACACGGTGTGCTCTCTAAACCCCACAACACGTCGTGCGCTCTAAACGCCACAACACGGTGTGTGGTCTAAACCCCACAACACGGTGTGCGCTCTAAACCCCACAACACGGTGTGCTCTAAACCCCACAACACGGTGTGCTCTCTAAACCCCACAACACGGTGTGCTCTAAACCCCACAACACGCCATGCTCTCTAAACCCCACAACACATCGTGCGCTCTAAACGCCACAACACGGTGTGCACTCTAAACCCCACAACACGGTGTGCTCTCTAAACCCACAACACGGTGTGCTCTCTAAACCCCACAACACGTCGTACTCTCTAAACCCCACAACACGTCGTGCGCTCTAAACCCCACAACACGCCGTGCTCTCTAAACCCCACAACACACCGTGCTCTCTAAACCCCACAACACGTCGTGCTCTCTAAACCCCACAACACGTCGTGCTCTCTAAACCCCACAACACGCCGTGCTCTCTAAACCCCACAACAGGTCGTGCTCTCTAAACCCCTCAACACGTCGTGCGCTCTAAACCCCACAACACGTCGTGCTCTCTAAACCCCACAACACGCCGTGCTCTCTAAACCCCACAACACACCGTGCTCTCTAAACCCCACAACACGTCGTGCTCTCTAAACCCCACAACACGTCGTGCTCTCTAAACCCCACAACACGCCGTGCTCTCTAAACCCCACAACAGGTCGTGCTCTCTAAACCCCTCAACACGTCGTGCGCTCTAAACCCCACAACACGTCGTGCGCTCTAAACCCCACAACACGCCGTGCTCTCTAAACCCCACAACACACCGTGCTCTCTAAACCCCACAACACGTCGTGCTCTCTAAACCCCACAACACGTCGTGCGCTCTAAACCCCACAACACGGTGTGCTCTCTAAACCCACAACACGGTGTGCTCTCTAAACCCCACAACACGTCGTACTCTCTAAACCCCACAACACGTCGTGCGCTCTAAACCCCACAACACACCGTGCTCTCTAAACCCCACAACACGTCGTGCTCTCTAAACCCCACAAAATGTCGTGCTCTCTAAACCCCACAACACGGTGTGTGCTCTAAACCCCACAACACGTCGTGCTCTCTAAACCCCACAACACGCCGTGCTCTCTAAACCCCACAACACATCGTGCGCTCTAAACCCCACAACACGCCGTGCTCTCTAAATCCCACAACACGGCGTGCTCTCTAAACCCCACAACACGTCGTGCGCTCTAAACCCCACAACACGTCGTGCGCTCTAAACCCCACAACACAGTGTGTGCTCTAAACCCCACAACACGGTGTGCTCTCTAAACCCCACAACACGGTGTGCTCTCTAAACCCCACAACACATCGTGCGCTCTAAACCCCACAACACGGTGTGTGCTCTAAACCCCACAACAGGTTGTGCTCTCTAAACCCCACAACACGTCGTGCGCTCTAAACCCCACAACACGGTGTGTGCTCTAAACCCCACAACACGGTGTGCTCTCTAAACCCCACAACACGCCGTGCTCTCTAAACCCCACAACACGTCGAGTGCTCTAAACCCCACAACACGGTGTGCTCTCTAAACCCCACAACACGCCGTGCTCTCTAAACCCCACAACAGGTCATGCTCTCTAAAGCCCTCAACATGTCGTGTGCTCTAAACCCCACAACACGCCGTGCTCTCTAAACCCCACAACACGCCGTGCTCTCTAAACCCCACAACACGCCGTGCTCTCTAAACCCCACAACACGGTGTGCTCTCTAAACCCCACAACACGGTGTGCTCTCTAAACCCCACAACACGGTGTGCTCTCTAAACCCCACAACACATCGTGTGCTCTAAACCCCACAACACGTCGTGCGCTCTAAACCCCACAACACGGTGTGTGCTCTAAACCCCACAACAGGTCGTGCTCTCTAAACCCCACAACACGTCGTGCGCTCTAAAGCCCACAACACGGTGTGTGCTCTAAACCCCACAACACGGTGTGCTCTCTAAACCCCACAACACGCCGTGCGCTCTAAACCCCACAACACGGTGTGCTCTCTAAACCCCACAACACGCCGTGCGCTCTAAACCCCACAACACGGTGTGCTCTCTAAACCCCACAACACGCCGTGCGCTCTAAACCCCACAACACGGTGTGTGCTCTAAACCCCACAACACGCCGTGCGCTCTAAACCCACAACACGTCGTGCGCTCTAAACCCCACAACACGTTGAGTGCTCTAAACCCCACAACACGGTGTGCTCTCTAAACGCCACAACACGTCGTGCGCTCTAAACCCCACAACACGGTGTGCTCTCTAAACCCCACAACACGCCGTGCTCTCTAAACCCCACAACACGTCGAGTGCTCTAAACCCCACAACACGTCGAGTGCTCTAAACCCCACAACACGGTGTGCTCGCTAAACCCCAAAACACGCCGTGCTCTCTAAACCCCACAACACGGTGTGCTCTCTAAACCCCACAACACGCCGTGCTCTCTAAACCCCACAACAGGTCGTGCTCTCTAAACCCCTCAACACGTCGTGCTCTCTAAACCCCACAACACGCCGTGCTCTCTAAACCCCACAACACGGTGTGCTCTCTAAACCCCACAACACGTCGTGCGCTCTAAACCCCACAACACGGTGTGCTCTCTAAACCCACAACACGGTGTGCTCTCTAAACCCCACAACACGTCGTACTCTCTAAACCCCACAACACGTCGTGCGCTCTAAACCCCACAACACGGTGTGTGCTCTAAACCCCACAACACGGTGTGCTCTCTAAACCCCACAACACGTCGTGCGCTCTAAACGCCACAACACGGTGTGTGGTCTAAACCCCACAACACGGTGTGCACTCTAAACCCCACAACACGGTGTGCTCTCTAAACCCCACAACACGGTGTGCTCTAAACCCCACAACACGCCATGCTCTCTAAACCCCACAACACATCATGCGCTCTAAACGCCACAACACGGTGTGCACTCTAAACCCCACAACACGGTGTGCTCTCTAAACCCACAACACGGTGTGCTCTCTAAACCCCACAACACGTCGTACTCTCTAAACCCCACAACACGTCGTGCGCTCTAAACCCCACAACACGCCGTGCTCTCTAAACCCCACAACACACCGTGCTCTCTAAACCCCACAACACGTCGTGCTCTCTAAACCCCACAACACGTCGTGCTCTCTAAACCCCACAACACGCCGTGCTCTCTAAACCCCACAACAGGTCGTGCTCTCTAAACCCCTCAACACGTCGTGCGCTCTAAACCCCACAACACGCCGTGCTCTCTAAACCCCACAACACGTCGTGCGCTCTAAACCCCACAACACGCCGTGCTCTCTAAACCCCACAACACACCGTGCTCTCTAAACCCCACAACACGTCGTGCTCTCTAAACCCCACAACACGCCGTGCTCTCTAAACCCCACAACACGTCGTGCTCTCTAAACCCCACAACACGTCGTGCGCTCTAAACCCCACAACACGGTGTGCTCTCTAAACCCACAACACGGTGTGCTCTCTAAACCCCACAACACGTCGTACTCTCTAAACCCCACAACACGTCGTGCGCTCTAAACCCCACAACACGCCGTGCTCTCTAAACCCCACAACACACCGTGCTCTCTAAACCCCACAACACGTCGTGCTCTCTAAACCCCACAAAATGTCGTGCTCTCTAAACCCCACAACACGGTGTGTGCTCTAAACCCCACAACACGTCGTGCTCTCTAAACCCCACAACACGCCGTGCTCTCTAAACCCCACAACACATCGTGCGCTCTAAACCCCACAACACGCCGTGCTCTCTAAATCCCACAACACGGCGTGCTCTCTAAACCCCACAACACGTCGTGCGCTCTAAACCCCACAACACGTCGTGCGCTCTAAACCCCACAACACAGTGTGTGCTCTAAACCCCACAACACGGCGTGCTCTCTAAACCCCACAACACGGTGTGCTCTCTAAACCCCACAACACATCGTGCGCTCTAAACCCCACAACACGGTGTGTGCTCTAAACCCCACAACAGGTTGTGCTCTCTAAACCCCACAACACGTCGTGCGCTCTAAACCCCACAACACGGTGTGTGCTCTAAACCCCACAACACGGTGTGCTCTCTAAACCCCACAACACGCCGTGCTCTCTAAACCCCACAACACGTCGAGTGCTCTAAACCCCACAACACGGTGTGCTCTCTAAACCCCACAACACGCCGTGCTCTCTAAACCCCACAACAGGTCATGCTCTCTAAAGCCCTCAACACGCCGTGCTCTCTAAACCCCACAACACGCCGTGCTCTCTAAACCCCACAACACGCCGTGCTCTCTAAACCCCACAACACGGTGTTGTTAGGACTAGGACTGTTTTGGCCTCTAGAGGCCGCTGTTATTTCCTTTTCATGTCGTGTTTATTTTGGTCTCTAGAGGCCGCCACTGTTCCTGTGTTTTGTGTTTGTGTTAATTGCTTAATTATCTTCACCTGTGTCCTTAATTAGTTTGTCTATTTATACCCCTGAGTTCAGTCCTCTTGTCACGGAGTCTTTGTGCTGTTATGTTTATCTCCAGTTTCCTTTGTACTGTGTTTTTTGATCTTCTTAGCTTTTGTATTTTTGCACTTTGCTTTTCTTTTGGATTTTACTCTTTGTTTTTTTTTTTTTTTTTGTCTTTTGTTTTGCCCTGTATATAGTGTATATAGTTTAAATAAACCTTTTGTTACTTTTTCTACTTCCGCCTCACGCCTCTGCATTTGAGTCATTCCCCTGGTGGCCTAGTGGGGGTTTGCTGGATCATCACACCAACGAACCAGGTTCGAATCCCAGCAAAACCCTAACAGAAAGACTCCGTCATGACCGACTCAGCAGAGGCTGCTTCAACTGTCTACCCGGCCAACCTTCAGGGAATTATGGCAGCTTTGACACGCTTCGGAGCGACCATGGACGCTCATGGACGTACGCTCACCAGCCAACGTGAGGCCCTCGCTCGCCACGAGGAACTGCTTCAGCAAATTGGGAAAACCCTGGCACAGCTGACATCTCTGCCTGCATCTCCTGCTCCTGATCCAGTTCCTGCTCCTGATCCAGCTCCCACTCCTGCTCCAGTGCCTCCTGCAATGCTGCCTTCTTCACCTCGCGAACCCAGCCTTCCTGCACCACAGAGGTATGACGGCAAGCACAGTGAGTGCCGAGAGTTCCTTACCCAGTGTCAACTCACCTTTGAGCTTCAGCCTACCACCTACACTACGGATCGCCGCAAGATTGCCTTTGTGATCACCTTATTAGCTGGTAAGGCGCGAGCCTGGGCTACTGCTATCTGGCAAAGACAGGGACCTGAGTGCCTTGATTTCCAGCTGTTTTCTGAAGAGATGCTTCGGGTCTTCGATCAGGCAGACATCAGTACCGACGCAGCCCGAAAGCTCATGTCCATCCGGCAAGGAGGAAGCGTCGCAGATTACGCCATCTCGTTCCGAACACTCGCAGCAGTAAGTGGATGGAACGAGACTGCCCTGGTGTCAGCCTTCCACCATGGTCTGTCTGACCCCATCAAGGACGGTCTGGCCTCTATTGGATGCCCAAGTGACCTCGAAACCCTCATCTCACATGCTATTCGTCTGGACAACAGGATGAGAGAACGCCACCAAGCCTTGAGCCCCCCCAGCCTCCCTACCTCTACCTGGAGACCGTCTACCTCCTTCAGTGACTGTCCAGAACCCATGCAAGTGGGTCGTACTCGCCTCTCCGCATCTGAGAGGGAGCGCAGAAGGAGGGACAAGTGCTGCATCTACTGTGGCAAGCCTGGTCACTTCCGAGCATCATGTCCCGAACTCTTGGGAAAAGGACCGCCCCGTCCAGCCGAGGGAGGGTTGTGACGGGGCCTACCCTCTCTCCCGGACTCCCTGGCCAAGGAATCTACATCCCGGTCTCCATCTCCTGGGGTGAGTCTGTCCACTCTTGTCAAGCTTTGATAGACTCAGGGGCGGCTGGGAACTTTATGGATATTCACTTCGCCCAAAGCATCAATATTCCGACTGCACCTCTTGAAGTCCCACTGTCTGTGTCTGCCCTCGATGGCCAAGCGTTAGGTGATGGAAGAGTCACCCAAGTTACTTCTCCAGTTTTCCTCCAGTCTCAAGGTCACAAGGAAGAAATATCCCTGCACCTGATTCCTTCACCTGAGTTCCCAGTTATTCTAGGCCTTCCTTGGCTTACTCGCCACAACCCTCGCATAGACTGGGTTACAAGCCAGGTTGTGGAATGGGGCCCTGCATGCCATGCCTCTTGTCTGCTCTCTAGCTCTCCTGTGTCTCCTGCCGAGCCCCCTGATCTCACCGAGTTATCTCAAGTTCCCACAGAGTACTGGGATCTCAAGGAGGTATTCAGCAAGAGCAGGGCCGCCGTTCTTCCTCCGCACCGGGCCTACGACTGTGCCATCGACTTGCTCCCTGGGACTACCCCTCCTCGTGGCAGACTGTTTTCCCTCTCTCAGCCAGAACGCAAGGCCATGGAGGAATACCTCAAAGATGCCCTGGTCTCTGGGTTTATTCGACCCTCCACTTCACCTGCTGGAGCCGGCTTCTTCTTTGTCGGCAAGAAGGATGGGGGGCTCCGACCATGTATTGATTACAGGGGCCTGAATAAGATCACTGTGCGCAACCGATATCCCCTTCCGCTGATGTCCACAGCTTTCGACCTGCTCCAAGGCGCCACCGTCTTCACCAAGTTGGACCTACGGAACGCATACCACCTCATCCGTATCCGACAGGGAGACGAGTGGAAGACTGCCTTTAACACCCCGTCTGGGCACTACGAATACCAGGTGATGCCCTTCGGACTCACCAACGCACCAGCTGTTTTTCAGGCCCTAATCAACGACGTCTTAAGGGACATGATTAACCTATACGTTTTTGTCTACCTCGACGACATCCTTATCTTTTCCAAGACCGTGCAGGAGCACCGCCACCATGTCCGCCAGGTTCTCCAGAGGCTGCTACAGAACAATCTGTTCGCCAAGGCCCAGAAATGCGAATTTCATGTTCCCGAGGTCTCCTTTCTGGGATTTATTGTACGGACAGGCCAACTCCAAATGGACCCTGCCAAGACCCTGGCCGTCCGGGATTGGCCTACTCCCAAGTCCGTTAAGGAGGTTCAGCGGTTCTTAGGATTCGCTAACTTCTACCGCAAGTTCATCAGGAACTTCAGTTCTGTGGCAGCACCCATGTCTGACCTCACCAAAGGGACAGGTGGATCTTATGGCTGGTCTCCTCAGGCAGAAAAGGCGTTCAAAGACCTCAAGGACCGCTTCTGCACGGCACCCATTCTGGTTCTCCCGGACACCTCCCAACCATTCATCGTGGAGGTGGACGCCTCGGACAGTGGTGTCGGCGCGGTGCTCTCTCAACGTTCGGAAGGAAAGCTGCACCCCTGCGCTTACTTCTCCCACCGCCTGAGTCCTGCTGAGTCCCGGTACGATGTGGGGGATCGAGAACTGCTAGCGGTCAAACTGGCCCTTGAGGAGTGGAGGCACTGGCTGGAGGGAGCACAACATCCATTCCTGGTTTGGACTGACCACAAGAACCTGGAGTACCTCCAGCAAGCCAAGAGACTGAACCCTCGACAGGCTAGGTGGGCCCTGTTTTTCAGTCGGTTTGACTTCACCCTCTCATACCGC
Source organism: Neoarius graeffei (assembly GCF_027579695.1). Classification (NCBI taxonomy): domain Eukaryota; kingdom Metazoa; phylum Chordata; class Actinopteri; order Siluriformes; family Ariidae; genus Neoarius; species Neoarius graeffei. Next base: position 14,909,718 of record NC_083584.1, read on the forward strand.
CCCGGCTCCAAGAACACCAAACCTGACGCACTGTCCAGACTGTTCTCTGCCACTAACAGGGAGAATGAAGTCGGGCCTATTATCCCTGTGTCCCGGATTGTGGCCCCTGTCCGCTGGGGTATTGAGGAGGCTGTCCGACGAGCCCAACGCCAGGACCCCGGTCCTGGGACGGGGCCACCAGGCCTCTTGTACGTCCCACATCAAGCCCGGGCCAAGGTTCTCCAGTGGGGTCACTCTTCCCCTCTCACCGCCCACCCAGGAGCTCGGAGGACCCTGGACTTCCTGAAAAGACGCTTCTGGTGGCCTAACATGGAGAAGGAAGTAAGGTCATTTGTCCTGTCCTGTGAGGTTTGCACCAGAACCAAGAACCCACGACAGCGTCCCCAGGGTCTCCTGCATCCTCTGACCATTCCCCGGCGTCCCTGGTCCCACGTGGCAGTCGACTTTATCACGGGTCTCCCTGAGTCACAAGGTAACACGGTCATTTTGGTCTTAGTTGACAGATTCTCCAAGGCCTGCCGCTTCATACCACTGTGCAAACTCCCCTCTGCTCTTGAAACAGCGAAACTTATATTTAATCATGTCTTCCGAGTCTTTGGTCTTCCACAGGACATCGTCTCAGACCGAGGGCCCCAGTTCTCCTCCCGAGTGTGGCACGGGTTCTGCAAGGTCATCGGAGCCACTGCCAGCCTCTCCTCTGGGTTTCACCCACAGTCCAATGGTCAGACGGAGAGGCTCAACCAGGACCTGGAAACCACCCTGCGAGGCCTGGCTATGGATAACCCGACATCGTGGAGCACCTGGCTGCCATGGGCGGAGTACGCCCACAACACCCTGCAGTCATCGGCCACCAAGCTGTCGCCATTCCAGTGCCAATTCGGGTTCCAGCCACCTCTGTTCCCGGACCAGGAGGAGGATGCGGGGGTGCCCTCGGTCAACCAATATGTGAGACGGTGTCGCAAGACCTGGAGCAAGGTCAGGAAGACCCTCATCCAGACCTCCAGAACCAACCAGACTCAGGCCAACCGCCATAGAAGACCTGCACACGCTTTCCGCCCTGGGCAGCGTGTTTGGCTGTCCACTAAGGACCTTCCACTGCGGGTGGAGAACCGCAAGCTTGCTCCTCGCTACATTGGCCCCTTCAAGGTGGTGCGCAGGGTGAACCCTGTCTCCTACCGGCTCCAGTTGCCCCGGACTCTGAGGATCAACCCCACTTTCCATGTTTCCCTGTTACGGCCCGTACTGACGTCTACGTATGCCCCTGCCCCTAGGAACCCCCCACCCCCCCGCATCTTCCAGGGGCAGACTGTGTTCACTGTGAATCGCCTGCTTGACTCCCGCCGGGTCCGCGGCGGGTTGCAATATCTGGTGGACTGGGAGGGCTATGGTCCTGAGGAGCGCTGCTGGGTTCCTGCTCGGGATGTCCTTGATAAAGAACTATGTCGGGACTTCCATTCGGCCCATCCGGATCGCCCTGGGAACGTCAGGAGACGCTCCTAGAGGGGGGGGGTCCTGTTAGGACTAGGACTGTTTTGGCCTCTAGAGGCCGCTGTTATTTCCTTTTCATGTCGTGTTTATTTTGGCCTCTAGAGGCCGCCACTGTTCCTGTGTTTTGTGTTTGTGTTAATTGCTTAATTATCTTCACCTGTGTCCTTAATTAGTTTGTCTATTTATACCCCTGAGTTCAGTCCTCTTGTCACGGAGTCTTTGTGCTGTTATGTTTATCTCCAGTTTCCTTTGTACTGTGTTTTTTGATCTTCTTAGCTTTTGTATTTTTGCACTTTGCTTTTCTTTTGGATTTTACTCTTTGTTTTTTTTTTTTTTTTTGTCTTTTGTTTTGCCCTGTATATAGTGTATATAGTTTAAATAAACCTTTTGTTACTTTTTCTACTTCCGCCTCACGCCTCTGCATTTGAGTCATTCCCCTGGTGGCCTAGTGGGGGTTTGCTGGATCATCACACCAACGAACCAGGTTCGAATCCCAGCAAAACCCTAACAGGTGTGCTCTCTAAACCCCACAACACGGTGTGCTCTCTAAACCCCACAACACGTCGTGCGCTCTAAACGCCACAACACGGTGTGCTCTCTAAACCCCACAACACGTCGTGCGCTCTAAACGCCACAACACGGTGTGTGCTCTAAACCCCACAACACAGTGTGCTCTCTAAACCCCACAACAGGTTGTGCTCTAAACCCCACAACACGGTGTGCTCTCTAAACCCCACAACACGTCGTGCGCTCTAAACGCCACAACACGGTGTGTGGTCTAAACCCCACAACACGGTGTGCGCTCTAAACCCCACAACACGGTGTGCTCTAAACCCCACAACACGGTGTGCTCTCTAAACCCCACAACACGGTGTGCTCTAAACCCCACAACACGCCATGCTCTCTAAACCCCACAACACATCGTGCGCTCTAAACGCCACAACACGGTGTGCACTCTAAACCCCACAACACGGTGTGCTCTCTAAACCCCACAACACTGTGTGCTCTCTAAACCCCACAACACGGTGTGCTCTCTAAACCCCACAACACGGTGTGTGCTCTAAACCCCACAACACGCCGTGCTCTCTAAACCCCACAACACGCCATGCTCTCTAAACCCACAACACGTCGTGCTCTCTAACCCCCACAACACGGTGTGCTCTCTAAACCCCACAACATGGTGTGCTCTCTAAACCCCACAACATGGTGTGCTCTCTAAACCCCACAACACTGTGTGCTCTCTAAACCCCACAACACGGTGTGCTCTCTAAACCCCACAACACGGTGTGTGCTCTAAACCCCACAACACGCCGTGCTCTCTAAACCCCACAACACGCCGTGCTCTCTAAACCCACAACACGTCGTGCTCTCTAACCCCCACAACACGGTGTGCTCTCTAAACCCCACAACATGGTGTGTGCTCTAAACCCCACAACACGGTGTGCTCTCTAAACCCCACAACACGTCGTGCGCTCTAAACGCTACAACACGGTGTGCTCTAAACCCCACAACACGGTGTGCTCTCTAAACCCCACAACACGGTGTGCGCTCTAAACCCCACAACACGTCGTGCTCTCTAAACCCCACAACACGGTGTGCTCTCTAAACCCCACAACACGTCGTGTGCTCTAAACCCCACAACACGTCGTGCACTCTAAACCCCACAACACGGTGTGCTCTAAACCCACAACACGGTGTGCGCTCTAAACCCCACAACACGTCGTGCTCTCTAAACCCCACAACACTGTGTGCTCTCTAAACCCCACAACACGTCGTGTGCTCTAAACCCCACAACACGTCGTGCACTCTAAACCCCACAACACGGTGTGCTCTCTAACCCCACAACACGTCGTGCTCTCTAAACCCCACAACACGCCATGCTCTCTAAACCCCACAACACATCGTGCTCTCTAAACCCCACAACACGCCGTGCTCTCTAAACCCACAACACGGTGTGCTCTCTAAACCCACAACACGCCGTGCTCTCTAAACCCACAACACGGTGTGCTCTCTAAACCCCACAACACGCCGTGCTCTCTAAACCCCACAACACGTCGTGCTCTCTAAACCCCACAACACGTCGTGTGCTCTAAACCCCACAACACGTCGTGCGCTCTAAACCCCACAACACGGTGTGTGCTCTAAACCCCACAACACGTCGTACTCTCTAAACCCCACAACACGGTGTGCTCTCTAAACCCCACAACACGCCATGCTCTCTAAACCCCACAACACGTCGTGTGCTCTAAACCCCACAACACGTCGTACTCTCTAAACCCCACAACACGGTGTGCTCTCTAAACCCACAACACGCCGTGCTCTCTAAACCCACAACACGGTGTGCTCTCTAAACCCCACAACACGCCGTGCTCTCTAAACCCCACAACACGTCGTGCTCTCTAAACCCCACAACACGTCGTGTGCTCTAAACCCCACAACACGTCGTGCGCTCTAAACCCCACAACACGGTGTGTGCTCTAAACCCCACAAAAGGTCATGCTCTCTAAACCCACAACACGCCGTGCTCTCTAAACCCCACAACAGATCGTGCTCTCTAAACCCCACAACACGGTGTGCTCTCTAAACCCCACAACACGGTGTGTGCTCTAAACCCCACAACACGGTGTGTGCTCTAAACCCCACAACACGCCGTGCTCTCTAAACCCACAACACGGTGTGCTCTCTAAACCCCACAACACGCCGTGCTCTCTAAACCCCACAACACGGTGTGCTCTCTAAACCCCACAACACGCCGTGCTCTCTAAACCCCACAACACACCGTGCTCTCTAAACCCCACAACACGTCGTGCTCTCTAAACCCCACAACACGGTGTGTGCTCTAAACCCCACAACACGGTGTGTGCTCTAAACCCCACAACACGCCATGCTCTCTAAACCCCACAACACTGTGTGCTCTCTAAACGCCACAACACTGTGTGTGCTCTAAACCCCACAACACTGTGTGCTCTCTAAACCCCACAACACTGTGTGTGCTCTAAACCCCACAACACGTCGTGCGCTCTAAACCCCACAACACGGTGTGCTCTCTAAACCCCACAACACGCCGTGCTCTCTAAACCCCACAACACACCGTGCTCTCTAAACCCCACAACACGTCGTGCTCTCTAAACCCCACAACACGTCGTGCGCTCTAAACCCCACAACACGGTGTGCTCTCTAAACCCCACAACACGCCGTGCTCTCTAAACCCCACAACACACCGTGCTCTCTAAACCCCACAACACGTCGTGCTCTCTAAACCCCACAACACGGTGTGTGCTCTAAACCCCACAACACGGTGTGTGCTCTAAACCCCACAACACGCCATGCTCTCTAAACCCCACAACACTGTGTGCTCTCTAAACCCCACAACACTGTGTGCTCTCTAAACCCCACAACACTGTGTGCTCTCTAAACCCCACAACACGTCGTGCGCTCTAAACCCCACAACACGGTGTGCTCTCTAAACCCCACAACACGACATGCTCCCTTTATTTCTCTTCATCCTTCCTTCCACACAGCAGCTCTACAGCTTCCTTTCTTTTAAACCTTTCCATCCTTTCTCTTCCCTTCTCCTTTTTCTTTTTCATTTCACTTTCCTTCAGTCCTTTTCATCATTCTTTTTTTTCCTTCATTCCTGTCTCATTCCTGTCTCTCTCAGCTTCTTTCTTTGCTTCCTTTATTTCATTCTTCCCAACTGATGACATCTTTCTTTCTTTTTCATTAAAGTTTTCTTCTTCCTTCCTGCCTTATTTCTGTCCTTCCGTTCTTTTGTGTGTGTGCATGTGTGTGTTCACTGCTTTAGATGGGTTACATGCAGAGAGGAAATTTCACAAGTGTGTGATGAATAAAAAAGTTGTGTTTTCTTTCTTTTCTTTTTCCTCCATTTTGTCTCTCCTCTCTTACAGCTCTTTCTTTCTTTCTATTTAATTCTTTCATTTAATCTTTTGGTTCTTGCCTTCCTTCTTTTCCTCCTTCATTCTGTCCTTTATTTCTTTCTCCATTTTTTCTGTCCCTTCTTTCTTTCTTTCTTTCTTTCTTTCTTTCTTTCTTTCTTTCTTTCTTTCTTTCTTTCTTTCTTTCTTTAAATTTAATTATTTCATGTAATCTTTTGATTCTTGTCTTCCTTCTTTTCCTCTTTCATTCCATCCTTCCTTTCTTTGTTCTTTTTTTCTTTCTTTCCACATTTTTTCTCTCCCCACTTACAACTCTCCTTCTTTCTTTTGTTTAATCTTTTGTTTCTAGCCTTCCTTCTTTTCCTCCTTCATTCTGTCCTGTTACTTACCTTCTTTCTTTTCATCATCTTCATCATTTTTCCTTCTTTTTATCTTCTGAGAGACACAGTGCCGTCCTGTAAGACTTGCATATGTGTGTGTGTGTGTTCTTCAGTCACTTTGGACATTAGACTGGTTATTAAATAATCCCAGGATGAGTGTCAGTGTTTTTAGGATTAGAGCACACATCCACTCGTTGACGTGATCCTACTCGACAGTTATCGTGAGCGCTTGTAGCTCATCAAACTTACCCTACCACCATAATGCAGTTTATAAGCATGTAAGGAGCAGGGATTTTCCCCCCTTTCCTCACATCTCTCTTCCTCTCATCCTCTTTTCTCTCGTTGTCTCCAGTGGCCCCCCCCCCCCCTCTCTCTCTCTCTCCATTAGCTCGTTCATCACTGTCTGGTTTCTAATAATATTTCTCTGTACCAAACCTCATTGTGTGCTTGTTGAGATTGATAGCAGTCACGACACCAATCAGTTTATCTCTCCGTTTATTGCCCGTTTTCTCTTAATCATCTCCCCACTCTGTGGCTCAGGGTGTCTGGAGGAGTGGGGGGTGGCTGCTCTGATTACGGGAACAATGCTAATTACGCTCTCAGACAAGTCTCCTCGCTGTGATGCGGATAGAGATCAAGTCAGGACTGAACATCTCCCGCGTTAATGGACACCACCTACATTTGGCATCCAACATACACTGAAGTATGTATATATAAAAGGTCTAAAAACCTGTCATGGTCCTTTGATATAAAATGCGAGTTCAGTGACAAGCAGGGCAATCGAGTGCGCTGTTAGAGGTTCAGAGGTGATCGTCTCAGAGGAATCGTTGTGAAGTGGGAGAATGCTTTTACTTATGAATAAATACCCTTGAGGACTCCGTTCAAGAAAAACAAGCTAGATATGTTCTAAAGTCATGAGAACTGAAGGCAAATTTTTTATGATCAAAATTCTATTTATTTCATTTTATTAAATGTCAGAACGCATTTTTTATCGCTATTTTGTCACTGCTATAGCAAGTTATGAGTGTTTGAAATACGCTCTGTAATATATCAGCCCATATGTCAAAGCAATGGCCGTAAACGAGATTCGTTGAGACCTGTGCGAGACATCGTAGGACGGAAGTAAAACGTACAGCGAAAATCAAAGTGACCGACATCTGCCAATACTGTCAAAAGACGCGCGTGTCCTCTTTCGAACGCTGATGTAATCAAGCCGGAAGTTTTGTTTGTTTTGATAGCAATCAGGAAAGTTTGAAAAAAGTCGGCAGTAATCGTCATTTAAACTCGTTTTTGTGCAATACTTCGTTTGGAAAACAGTTTTCAAAATGGTGGCGCTGACACCTGGCTGACACTTCACGTTTCGAAGTCTCGCACAAGGCTCGTGAAGATCACACGGACAAGCGACGCCTGCCGTGGACCAAACGAACTAAATTCAACATGGCTAAAAACCACATAGGCCAATAAGTATAATATTTAATTGCAATTAGTTGCCAATACGAGTCACAATATAAGGTTACTAAAACCGAAAACGTAATCGAATAACACGTTAATTAAGAAATAAAGCAAGTTTAAAAATGACTTCAGTTCCCCTTTAAATCCTGCACTGAGATGAGCTTATTTAAAGCGTAAACAGTGACAGCAGGCGAACACTGAGCCAGCTAGCTAGTTTAAAGTAGCAAAAATGTAACGTTCAGGTTAGTTTCCAAAGAAAGAGAAAAATAAGACTTCATATTTATTATTGAAAAATTGTGTTTATTACAGCTATTGTTTCTATAGCTTGCTATTTAGCGATGTAAGGAATACCACACTTCAGATTGTGATGTTAGACAATAATAATCCATGAGTAGATCCACAATTTTACTAATTAACAGTTATTCCACGAAATCGAGTCGTAGATTAGATTAGATTAGATTATTGCTATAATATCCAATATATGTACAACGAGCAGGGTGGACAAAAAACGTGAATAATACAGCTTTTACCAAAAATAAAAATCAAGCAACGATGAGGAAATAAGTACAAACAAAATAATAACAAGAACATATCAAGGGGGGCGGCACGGTGGTGTAGCGGTTAGCACTGTCGCCTCACAGCATGAAGGTTCTGGGTTTGAGCCCAGCAGCCGGCGAGGGCCTTTCTGTGTGGAGTTTGCATGTTCTCCCTGTGTCCGCGTGGGTTTCCTCCGGGTGCTCTGGTTTCCCCCACAGTCCAAAGACATGCAGGTTAGGTTAACTGGTGACTCTAAATTGACCGTAGGTGTGAATGTGAGTGTGAATGGTTGTCTGTGTCTATGTGTCAGCCCTGTGATGACCTGGCGACTTGTCCAGGGTGTACCCCGCCTTTCGCCCGTAGTCAGCTGGGATAGGCTCCAGCTTGCCCGCGACCCTGTACAGGATAAGCGGCTACAGATAATGGATGGATGGAACCTCTCAATGACTACAAATATGAACGGTAGTATTTCATTGGATTTAAGGCTAGACAGCAAGGTATAACCTTAGGCCCTACTACTCAAAAGAAAATGCTGGGGTCATGAAAAAGCCTACTAATACCTTTCCATGGAATTCGCACATACTTTACACACTCTTACTTTATCAGTTTTTTAAAAAAACATGAATGTTCGAAAAGTTCATATCGGAGTTCTCTGATCTGATATCTGCATTCAATGGGCATTTATGAAGGATTTGTTCTTCAGTTTGAACTGCACCACAAGGGCATAATCATTCATCGCATGGGATTTGACCAGTCTCTCCAGCAAGACAGTGAGCTGAAAGGCATAACCTAGTGGTTACTATTCTCTCGTGCTCTGCAATGTCAGACGAGGTATATATACCTGGCGAGGATAACCCCTTCGGACATAATGTGTACAGTTATACACATGAAGTTCCACAGCATTTATTCTTGTGTGCAAATTGGATAAGTCCAGGTTCAAATTGCAATACGTCTTCTATTTAGACCGTTCTGACGATATGACAGAATGTTTGTGGCGTGTTATATCCACCATCACATGATCATCTGGATCTAGGAGACTTTGTAGGTACCTCACGCCCAGTGGTCGAGTTGTAAAATCAAACCAGGGGGATGGTGAAATTTTTAGTCGCGTGTCGACCCATCGGTCGGTCCGTCAGTGGGAAACTGGTTTGCTTTTAGGAGGGTTTGCACACAATGTAGGTTTGTGGACCTTGTTCATTTACCAGCCATACAGTATTTTGTGCTGATAAAGTGTGTAGTACACACTGTGTACCTTTTTATTGTTGTAGAAAACATAATACACTGGTATTTTACTGTAAAGCATGCACAGTGTGGATGTCATGTGTCATATTTAGTCAGTCTCCTGGCTGACATACCTACCACATTCTCCATATTAGGGTGAAATGCAGATGACACATTTGAAGTATAACACTATAGTCATGGTAGGCTCCTTTTAAATCTCATCTCATCTCATTATCTCTAGCCACTTTATCCTTCTACAGGGTCGCAGGCAAGCTGGAGCCTATCCCAGCTGACTACGGGCGAAAGGCGGGGTACACCCTGGACAAGTCGCCAGGTCATCACAGGGCTAACACATAGACACAGACAACCATTCACACTCACATTCACACCTACGGTCAATTTAGAGTCACCAGTTAACCTAACCTGCATGTCTTTGGACTGTGGGGGAAACCGGAGCACCCGGAGGAAACCCACGCGGACACGGGGAGAACATGCAAACTCCACACAGAAAGGCCCTCGCCGGCCCCGGGGCTCGAACCCAGGACCTTCTTGCTGTGAGGCGACAGCGCTAACCACTACACCACCGTGCCGCCCTCCTTTTAAATCGTTTGGTAAATAATTTATTAAAACCTCAGTAAATGAACAACTGAATCTTTTCATGTCAAGTCAATAGAATTTTTATTCAAAGCTGAATATTGGGAACATTAAGTTAAATACAGAGGTAGGTAGGTAACCAATAAGCTAAAACAAGCAACAGTAAATTGTAAATCAGACTAAACTTCCTAAAAGATGTTTGAGGCATTATGCATTTTTTTTGTTTTTTCCTTATTGTTATTATTGTGTTTATTCTTATGAGTAATGCAAATTATACATGTCCGTAACGGTTATTATTTTAATGGAAAGAAAAGTACTTATAATGTTATTTCTGATTTATTTATTATCTGAACGAGGATTTGAGCTTTGAAAAATGACCGGATTCTATCTGTAACGTTGATTCCCGCTGTTATCTAGGTCACGTGACACCTTAACGTTGACGGTTACCAAGGAGCTGCCTTGGATACTTTGATACTTTGCTTCGATACATACCAGCACTTTGATACATACTGGATACAAGCTAGCAAAATGAGTTGAAAGCAGGCATCTTTGGAAAGTTTCTTTGGAAAGGGGAAAAGGCCCATTGAGGAGACAGAAGAAGAGCCTATGACGAAGAAAAAGAAAGCTGCATTTTAGCAGACACTTTGTCGAGTCCTACACCAATCCTGCTCTGCCTTACATGTTGTGACCGGCTCTCTAATGAGGCAATGAAGCCTTCAAAACTGCTAGTGTCGTTTATTTTAGCCTTCCTGTCTTGAATAACACTTTTTTGTTGCCTGAAGAATAACAAACGAACGTCCAGGCTGATTAAATTAATGGTCTTATACAAGAAATCAAAGCTAACATGAACCTGAGTAAGCTATCGATAGCTGGCTAGACTCCAAACTAACATTCATTATGATACGTAGCTGTGTTATTATCCGCCGCCTACAAATTAGGCTACATATCGGTAACTTTACAGCATGATAGTGGGCTCACAGAAAGTGGGACTGATATTCGTAACTCTTGACTTACCTCCTGAAATGTTTTTTCTTGCGATTTTAAATCCAAACTTGCTTAGGTCTTGCTGTCCACTCCGCTTGGTCATGATGCTGCAATCCGCTGCTGTCACTGACGCCGAATGAAATAAAAAATAATGGAACCCCAACTGAATGTCACCTCCTCAAATGCTTCGCTTGCGCGTGCCCTCTCTCGCAGTAGCTTATTGTATGCTCAGTTTCAGCAAAGCTACGTGGAATGGCATTTCTAATTCCAATGTTAAATAGAAGTAATGTCCACATTTATTGATAAAATTGCTCAAGGGAAGGGAGGGGGGATGCCCGTTTTAGAGGGGGGATGATTTTGACCATTTTTTATTCCAGGGGGGATGGCATCCCCCCTCAACTCGAGTACAGCTCACGCCAGACATTTTAGCATCACTACAAATCCTCTATATGGTATGAAACGGGTCATCAGGTAACTCGCTTCTGTTATTTAACATGCACGACAGAAATGCGCGTACATGAGCTGAGAGCTGACGAGGCGCATAACACCGAGTCAGCTATAAACCATGTACGACGAGATTGAGTGGAATAAGTGTTTTGTTCTAGCCACATTACGTACGCAGCAGCTTGCTCTCCTATGATGAACTAAATTTCGTTGTACGTGCAAATTTTCATTTGTATTTTTTGCAAATTCGATAAATAAAAACTTTATACA
>NC_083584.1:15225983-15325983 GCF_027579695.1 Neoarius graeffei
ATACTTCACACGCAGATCACTCATTGGGCTTCTGACATGTTACCCACTTTCTGTGATATTTCGCCACTGGGGGCGCTATTTTTGGGCAAAAATTCCAGTCTTTCCTCAAATTTGGTCAAACTTCACGGCCACCCTCTTACTACCTCCCATGTCATGTATACCACATTTTGGGAATTTTCGTCCATGGGGGGCGCTGTTTTTGGCCGACGCAATTGCTCCAAAACGGGTTTTTGGTAAATAATTCCATAATGCTTTTCCTTCACACCACTACCTTGTGATAGTGTGTTGCTGTTGTAGACACTTATTTTTCCAACTCATAATCGCTCATGTACAGCATAGCGCCACCTACTGACATGGGAAAAACCAAAAAATTTATTCTTCAAAAATCTATATCTCATCTTCTATTTACTCAATTGTCATCAAACTTCATACGCAAACTCTTCATAGCTCACCTGACGTCTACGCCAAATTTTGTGCACTTTCGCCCCTGGGGGTGCTGGTTATGGCAGAAATGATATTGCAGCTTCTGATTTGTCAAACTTGGCAAGCAAACTCTTTACAAGACCCTTATTGGGGCGCTTGCCATGGTCGACAACGCACGAGATTTGGCTCCTTTTTCTTAGACTGCCACCGCTACTGAGAACCAGAAGCCCAGATCCAGGCGGGCCTCAGGGCCTCTATAGCGCCCCCTAACGTGTTGTGATTTTTGCCTCTCGCATTAAGGTGCCTGCTTGGCATATAGTTTCTAGTTAGGGCCCGAGCCCTATGGGCGAAGGCCCTATTGTTCTTGTAAGAGTTCACTATTCTTCCTCTTCTTCTTCTTCTTCCGTCTTCTTCTTCTTCTTTATTTTTCTCCGCTGTTGGGCCATTTTCGGGGCGCTTGCCATGGGCGAAAACGCACGAAATTTGGCACCAGTTCCGAGAATTGCCACCGCTACTCAGAGCCAGAAGCCCAAACTTGGCCGGGGCTCAGGGCCTCTATAGCGCCCCCTAAGTCGTTGTGATTTTGGCCTCCCGCATTAAGGTGCCTGGGTGCCATGCAGTTTGTAGTAGTGGCATGCCATTTGGTATGCATATGTATCTCACTAAGCCGGACAAAAATGTAATGCCAATGCATTAGCCACGCCCAACAGGAAGTGAGGTAATTTCACTTTTGTGCGAAATGCATGGCCACGAAGACGGCGCAACTCCTCCTAGACCGTTCATAGGAATGTCAACAAAATTGATACACATCATCTACAGACATGGCTGACAAAAGTTACTACATACATTTCACGTAGGATAAACCGTTCAGAAGTTATACGTCAATCAATTTTCGATGCAGAATTTTACATGCTTAAAAATTCAGAACAAATCTTCTGATTGCTCAAAACAGCTCATACTTCACAAGCAAATCAGTCATTGGGCTTCTGACATGTTACCCAATTTCTGTGATATTTCGCCACTGGGGGCGCTATTTTTGGGCAAAAAATCCAATCTTTCCTCAAATTTGGTCAAACTTCACGGCCACCCTCTTACTACCTCCCATGTCATGTTTACCACATTTTGGGAATTTTCGTCCATGGGGGGCACTGTTTTTGGCCGACGCAATTGCTCCAAAACGGGTTTTTGGTAAATAATTCCATAACGCTTTTCCTTCACACCACTACCTTGAGATAGTACGTTGCTGTTGTAGACACTTATTTTTCCAACTCATAATCGCTCATGTACAGCATAGCGCCACCTACTGACATGGGAAAAACCAAAAAATGTATTCTTCAAAAATCTATATCTCATCTTCTATTTACTCAATTGTCATCAAACTTCATACGCAAACTCTTCATAGCTCACCTGACATATACGCCAGATTTTGTGCACTTTCGCCCCTGGGGGTGCTGGTTATGGCAAAAATGATATTGCAGCTTCTGATTTGTCAAACTTGGCAAGCAAATTCTTTACAAGACCCTTATTGGGGCGCTTGCCATGGTCGACAACGCACGAGATTTGGCTCCTTTTTCTTAGACTGCCACCGCTACTGAGAACCAGAAGCCCAGATCCAGGCGGGCCTCAGGGCCTCTATAGCGCCCCCCGAGCACCGTACAGTGCGAGACCCTATTGTTGCCATGTGTCCAATTCTGTGCTTTGTCGCCATTGTGGGAGTAATGTCTCTTGCCGAAGAAGCCGTGGAAGGTATTTCGCGGGGATGCATGCCACCGCCCCCCTTGGCCGCTGGCGCGAGGGCCCGTCGAGGCCGCTTGCGGCTTTAATTATTCTTCCGTCTTCTTCTTCTTCTTCTTCCGGCTTCTTCTTCTTCTTTATTTTTCTCCGCTGTTGGGCCATTTTCGGGGCGCTTGCCATGGGCGAAAACGCGCGAAATTTGGCGCCACTTCCGAGAATTGCCACCGCTACTCAGAACCAAAAGCCCACACTTGGCCGGGGCTCAGGGCCTCTATAGCGCCCCCTAAGTCGTTGTGATTTTGGCATCCCGCATTAAGGTGCCTGGTTGCCATATAGTTTGTAGTAGTGGCATGCCATTTGGTATGCATATGTATCTCACTAAGCCGGACAAAAATGTAATGCCAATGCATTAGCCACGCCCAACAGGAAGTGAGGTCATTTCACTTTTGTGTGAAATGCATGGCCACGAAGACGGCGCAACTCCTCCTAGACCGTTCATAGGAATGTCACCAAAATTGATACACATCATCTACAGACATGGCTGACAAAAGTTACTAAATACGTTTCACGTAGGATGAACCGTTCAGAAGTTATACGTCAATCAATTTTCACTTCAAAATTTTACATGCTAAAAAATTCATAACAAATCTTCTAATTGCTCAACACTGCTCATACTTCACACGCAAATCACTCATTGGGATTCTGACATGTTACCCAATTTCTGTGATATTTCGCCACTGGGGGCGCTATTTTTGGGCAAAAAATCCAATCTTTCCTCAAATTTGGTCAAACTTCACGGCCACCCTCTTACTACCTCCCATGTCATGTATACCACATTTTGGGAATTTTCGTCCATGGGGGGGCGCTGTTTTTGGCCGACGCAATTTCTCCAAAACGGGTTTTTGGTAAATAATTCCATAATGCTTTTCCTTCACACCACTACCTTGTGACAGTGCGCTGCTGTTGTGGACACTTATTTTTCCAACTCATAATCACTCATGTACAGCATAGCGCCACCTACTGACATGGGAAAAACCAAAAAATTTATTCTTCAAAAATCTATATCTCATCTTCTGTTTACTCAATTGTCATCAAACTTCATACGCAAACTCTTCATAGCTCACCTGACATGTACGCCAAATTTTGTGCACTTTCGCCCCTGGGGGTGCTGGTTATGGCAGAAATGATATTGCAGCTTCTGATTTGTCAAACTTGGCAGGCAAACTCTTTACAAGACCCTTTTTGGGGCGCTTGCCATGGTCGCCATCGCACGAAATTTGGCTCCTTTTTCTTAGACTCCCACTGCTACTGAGAACCAGAAGCCCAGATCCAGGCGGGCCTCAGGGCCTCTATAGCGCCCCCTAACTCATTGTGATTTTGGCCTCCCGCATTAAGGTGCCTGGTTGCCATGTAGTTTGTAGTAGTGGCATGCCATTTGGTACGCATATGTATCTCACTAAGCCGGACAAAAATGTAATGCCAATGCATTAGCCACACCCAACAGGAAGTGAGGTAATTTCACTTTTGTGCGAAATGCATGGCCACGAAGACGGCGCAACTCCTCCTAGACCGTTCATAGGAATGTCACCAAAATTGATAAACATCATCTACAGACATGGCTGACCAAAGTTCCTAAATACGTTTCACGTAGAATAAACCGTTCAGAAGTTATACGTCAATCAATTTTCAATGCAAAATTTTACATGCTTAAAAATTCATAACATATCTTCAAATTGCTCAGAACTGCTCATACTTCACACGCAAATCACTCATTGGGCATCTGACATGTTACCCACTTTCTGTGATATTTCGCCACTGGGGGCGCTATTTTTGGGCAAAAACTCCAATCTTTCCTCAAATTTGGTCAAACTTCACGGCCACCCTCTTACTACCTCCCATGTCATGTACACCACATTTTGGGAATTTTCGTCCATGGGGGGCGCTGTTTTTGGCCAACGCAATTGCTCCGAAACAGGTTTTTGGTAAATAATTCCATAATGCTTCTCCTTCACACCACTACCTTGTGATAGTACGTTGCTGTTGTAGACACTTATTTTTCCAACTCATAATCGCTCATGTGCAGCATAGCGCCACCTACTGACATGGGAGAAACCAAAAAATTTATTCTTCAAAAATCAATATCTCATCTTCTATTTTCTCAATCTTGGTCAAACTTGATACGCACACTCTTAACAGGTCACCTGACATATGTGCCAAATTTTGTGAACTTTTGCCACTGGGGGCGCTGTTTTCAGGCAACAATTTATATCTCGGCTTCTGATTGGTCAAACTTGATCAAACTTTAGAAAACAACTCTTCATAGGTCCCTTGACATGTATACCAAATTTGGTGAACTTTCACCACTGGGGGCGCTCATTGCGCTGTAGCAGTTGCAGGAGAGGTGTTTACAATCATGAGGCACCAGGAGTATGTTGTTTTGGTTGCCTTAAACACACATGACTTGTGGACCACTGGGGGCGCTCATTGCACTGTAGCAGTTGCAGGAGAGGTGTTTACAATCATGAGGCACCAGGAGTATGTTGTTTTGGTTGCCTTAAACTCACATGACTTGTGGGGAATGGGTAGGCAGTCGGGAGCAAGTGTTGTAGCGTTACATACAGACTAATAGATGTCTAACAGAAGACAATCCTATGTAGCTATAGCTTGGTGACTGATGAGGTAAATACATTAATTTGGTTGGGAAGCCATGGCATAAAATGTTCTGTCCATGACAACATCTCAGCGCACCCTGTACTCTGTGTCCAATTCTGTGCTTTGTCACCATTGTGGGAGTAATGTCTCTTGCCAAAGAAGCTGTGGAAGGTATTTCGCGGGGACGCATGCCCCCGCCCCCCTTGGCCGCTGGCGCGAGGGCCCATCGAGGCCGCTTGCGGCTTTAATTCAACTTATTCCCTTATGTATGGCAGTATATGATGAGCGGCTCATAAGCAGGCAGGGAGTATTTTATCGTGAGTTTACTCACAGTTCTAGTTTTTTGTTTGTTTGTTTTTTTTTTTTTTTACAATTTCAGATATTCCCAGTGGAAAAATTTAACATTAACATTTTACAGAAATGTAAATATTTTAAAAATAAGTAAAGTTAGAAAAGTTCTCGCAGTACCTGTGATATCACAAAGCGTATTGTGATATAATTTAACAGTGATGATACATTACTGCTGTATTGTCCAGCACTTATTATAAACCTACCATCCAGAGGTGGACCGGAACGAACTACATTTATTTGAGTACTGTACTTCAAGCAGATGCGCAGAGCCATGGCCTCACTTTTTGTTCATAAACGCCTTGAGACCTCAAGAATGGCACAGGAATAGTTTTAAGCGTTAACAATAAATCTAATATAGTTATTTTTACGATTAAAGTGATTTATATAGGTAGCGGTCTGAGCGAATGACCTTGACGTCCGTAACGTCACAGCAGGAAGTCTATCGGTCTCATCGCCATTTCCGCTATACTAAAACACAGAGCTGACTGCAACTCCGATCCTCCATTTTGAGCTAATTTATCGCCATGCTACGTAGATGTGTTTTTGGCCGGTGCAGCAACACGACAGAAGGTGGATTTACGTTGCATTCATGGCCCAAGAATGTTCAAACTGCAAAGATTTGGACGCGTTTTGCAAGAAGTGTACGGATACATTGGGCGGCTACGAAGTGGTCTCTCTTCTGCTCTGCACATTTTACTGAAGACTCGTATGAGACCTCTGGTCTGTTGAGGAGCGTTGGCTGTAAGCCCGTATTGAAAGAGGGTGCAGGACCAACAATTAAAGAAAACTACAAGAAAAGGAAAGTGAGTTCAGTTGCACCAGTTCTCCCGGAGTGAGCCGAGGGTTGCTGGTAAAACCCAGGACGGGACATATCGCTCAGGCAGTGACCTCCCTGCGGTTCTTGCTAAAACTGGTGACATCCCGTTCCGTCCCAGGTTGTAGTAATTGCCTGAGCCGAGCAGTAATGGCGGAGTACACAGTATGAAGAAAAGTGAATGAGTGGAGCAGCCGTCTGATTTCTAAACTGGATATCGCTGCCATGTCACCCTTACATGGAAGAAGTGAATGAACGGAGAACTGAACAAACAACTGAAAGTCAGATTGTTTCAAAAATAATTGGCCTTCAAGAAGCGAGAACAGACGGGTAAGCTCCAACTCTCATTTGGAGAAAAAAAAAAAACCCACATTGTTTACCTGCATTTAGATTAATACATGTAACTTGTATTGTGTGTTTAAGTTAGCGGTATAAGATTATTTAATTTGCTTCAGAATGTGATTCTCCGTTTGTCTGATTATTTAATTAGCCTTTTACGTTTTATCAGTGAAAATGCATGCATGTACCGGTACATGTATGTTGCATAAGTTATAACACCCATCCTGTTTTAATGAGAGTCAACCCACAATCATACCTCTTTTCCACCAAATCAGTTCCAGGGCTGGTTCGGGGCCGGTGCTGGTGCTGGTTCACAACTCGTTCAACTTGCGAGCCAGCTGAGAACCAGTTTGCTTTTCCATAGCTCGCGGTGCTAAGGGAAGACACGTCAGTTACGTCGCTGTATACGTCAGTTACGTCGCTGTATACGTCAGTTACGTCGCTACGTTTGCATAAACCTTGGCGCGAATATCGAAGCAAAAACAACGCGGAAGCAGCAGCAACAGCAATAATAATAATGGATAACTTCACGTTTGTACAGCTGCTGCTTCTCGTCGCTTAAAAATGGCGATCTTTCGCGGTCTTGTTATTGTTGTTGGTCTTAACAACTCTGGCCCAGCAGAGAGTTGGTGCTAGCCTGGAACCGGTTTTTCTGGCCCCAGAGCCAGGTCTTTGTCAGTGGAAACAGAAAACCCGGTTCCAAACTAAGCACTGGCCCCGAACCAGCCCTGGAACTGCTTTGGTGGAAAAGGGACAACAGTGAAGTCAAATCAGTCTTAGTTGAGCAAGTCGGTAACGGGATTTCTTACTTTCACCATAAATTTTTATTTATATGACTTCGGTCTGTAGCTGTAAAAGGCCTCGGCCTTAAAACCGGTTACCGCAGTGACGTCACGCACTCATGGCTGGCTGGCTCAGCGCGGCAGCTCCAATGCAAACTTTGCAGTTGATTTTAACTCTCAAAAATATATTTTTTTAAATTCCCATTTATTCAGCATACAAGAGTCAAGGATGGAGATACTATCCACTCAGAAATGTATTTAAAAACAAAGGTTCTGTGTATCTCCTTCAAGTACACTTTTTGAGTATCTGTACTTTACTTGAGTATTATTTTTTTTGGAAACTTATGACTTTAACTTCACTCCATTTGAAAGGCAAATATCGTACTTTTCACTCCACTACATTTCTATCAAGGTCCTCGTTGCTCGTTACTATGACGCAGCTTTGAAAGTGAAATGTTTTTTTCTTTTATTTTCTAAAACGTGATTGTTTTTTTCGCAGGTGACACTGAGGCAGCCGATCAGTAATCACTAGGGTCACGTCACGTCCATAGACTATAAAATCAAGTTCAGTGATTCCTCAGCAGCGTTATTTAACACGATCAGTTGATGGCGGAATGGAAGGAGGCGGTTCTTCTGGGGAATGCACACACACTCATGGCCGTATCTAGAACCCATGTTTCATTTTCTGAAAGGATTAAAAATTCGTTTTGTTTTAAATGTTTGCTTTGTTTGCCGAAAACGAACCATATCACGGCCTACAAAAACTCGCCGTCCGACCTGCGGAAGTATATTGAGGAATGTAAAAGTTTTATTCCGAGAGAAAGCTTGCAGTGAAGCTGTCTGTGCTTTTAGAGCTAGCGATAACGTTGCAATAGCTATGCGGTCTGGTTAGTCAAATGACTTTTTATGGATTTGGCCACCAAGTTGCCGTAGCCTTGTCCACAGCTAATGTTAACTTGGACACTGTTAGTTAGCATGTAAAAACAGAGTTACGCTAACATGAATAACGTTAACTTATCTGAAGTCCTTTAGAGAAGTATGCTTTAGCATAATCTTGCCAAATAAACAGAATGTAGAAATCTTTCTTTTCTAGTAGCGTTAGCTACCCAATATGATTTCGAGTTTGAAAAGAGTTTGCTAGCATGTCAGGTGGAGCTTCACTGACTAGCTCGCTTAACGTTAAACCACCATGATCCACAGCGTGAGTTCATTTTGTGAATTCACATTTCTGTCTTTGGTAACAGCATTAGGTTTTGTAAGCGTTGTGGCAATAATACAACGATGCGTTGACAGAAAATGAACTTTTAATACTTAAAGTGCCATTCCACCATTGGATGTATTCTTTGGCATAAAATACAATATATTTTGACAACATATATAAATGGTATCACTAGATAGAGAAATCTTTTAGCTTCAAAATGATATATCAAACATAATTTTTTGACGACAAGTATATTAATTTTGCGACCAAAGTCACCTACCCTTTTAATTTCCGCGCGTGATGTCATCGGCAGGTTCCCCTTCTTGTGTACCGTGTGACGTGGCACATATCAGCAATGGCGGATAGAACGCGATAAAAATAATACCAATAAATCTAGCTAATACCAATAAATCTAGCTAACTGAAAGATTAACTCAAAAATTTTCGCAATTTTTTTGGCCCCCATATACGAGGAGAAATGACTCTCTCACTTTGGGGGTTTCCTGGTCTAAAAATAGACCGACACGTGGTACACAAGAAGGGGAACCTGCCGATGACATCACGTTTCACTACCGCGCGGAAATTAAAAGGGTAGGTGACTTTGGTCGCAAAATTACTATACTTGTCGTTGTCAAAAAATGATGTTTGATATATCATTTTGAAGCTAAAAGATTTCTCTGTCTAGTCATGTTGTCATAAAATATATTGTATTTTATGCCAAAGAATACATCCAATGGTGGAATGGCACTTTAAGTATTTTTAAAAGTGAGTACTTCAGTACTTTTTAAGTAAAAATTTGACTGGAGAACTTTCACTTGTATCGGAGTCACATTTGACCAGCGGGATCAGTACTTTGACTTCAGTAATGCAGTTGGGTGCTTTGTCCACCTCTGCTACCATCATATTCATCACTTTCTATTACATCACTTTGATTTTTATTTTTTTTTTTACATTTCCGATCGTATTCACTTCTGTTCCACTGTTAAAACTCAACACTTATTTACTACTTTTCCGAGTGTCTGCTTTTATTGTAGTTTGAAAACGTTGCTCTGGATCTTGGATCCCACGTTAAGAAGAAAGTAGCGAGGAAGAGGAAACCGAATCAGATTTTCTACAAATGTCGTCCGAGATATCGCAGAATTGCTTGGAGCGTAAAATAACGTGACCCAACCCAAACACACACACACACACACACACACACACAGGCTACAAGAGTCCTGTTTAATATTAGAGGCGTGTAATATGACGAACATCACGTCACATCATACATCACGACACTGAAAGGTGTTTCTGCGATACATGATATGTAGCATGATGTCCATCTGTTTAACACACTCCTAGCAAAACGGTTCCATGAAACATGATAAATCTTTGTCTAGCCTGTGACGTGTCCAAACTGAAAAGGATATTCAAATAAAAAAAAAAAGAGATGCATTTCGCAATTTAAAAAGTCCAGCATTTCAACATGAGCTGCTTATAAAATTAAAAAAAAAAATTAGAAAATGTCATCATGATATCTTGGTGCATTGTGACTAAATATATCATGATATTGAGGTCTTGTCATATTGACCAACCGTTCACTTTGTACAGTATATCCAGCCTTATTTTTCCGCAATTAAAGCTTTTCTTTTCGATTGTTCTTTTACTTATTTAACGAAGCAGATTTTTGTGTAAGTCATGCCGAAGGCTGTGTGATGCCTCGTGCAGTTTTAGATGTGGATTTTTTTTCCCTTGTTTTATTAAAAATGCTAAATTTCAAGCTCGGTACTTAAAAGAAAAAAGTGATGAGATGAAAAACGGTGCTCTCTAAAGAACAAAGGCTCGTGACGGATCTGTCTCTCGTCCCTCTTTACATTAATGAGACCTGCTTTATTATTAGATCATTATTATTAATTATTAATCATCCTGACACTTTTTTCCTCCGCGAGTATTTTATGGTTTGTATCGTTTCCCTCCTTTGACGTCTCTCCTCGTGCCTCGTACTCGTGTGAGAAGCGGGTGAAGAAGGAATTAACACTTTCTTCTTTTCCACCATCTAGCTTCAAGAAATAACGCGGTTTATTTATTACTGATGGTGTTAAATAAGAATCTTAGGAAGAGAGTGTTGGCGAGGTGGATGATGAAGAGGATGATCAAAGGCATGTAGTAATTTTGATTTTTTTTTTTTAATTATTGGTGAAATAAAACGAGCGTTCGTCTGTTCACTTTATTTTAATAATAATAATAATCAGCCAGGAAAATGAAATCAGATATTTCTCCTCACTTTGACACTCCTAAGACAGTCCTGATGATTTCCCTCCACTTTATTTGTATTTATTTATTTAAAAAAAAAAAATCAGTTGATGTGGACTTGAATGTTTTCTGAAACGGATATTAAACTATATTTCATCATCTCGTCCCTTTCTCTCGACATACAAATCGTCCATATGGTGTTATTTTACTTAGCAATAACACCGAGAAGCCGATGGTGATGTAATATTCGTATCCTGTTCTAAAATCTTTTGGTTTTTTTTAATATAATTTTTTATATATTCCTTTAAATAATTCCTGTAGACTTATCGTGTATCGTAGAAATTCTTTCAAATATCAAGAGATATATTTTTTCTCTTTTTTGGGGTCATGTCACCCAGCCCGAGTCATGACGTTTGGTTTGGTTTGGTTTGTAACGACAGCATAATACAGTGAGGATATATTAGTTTATCCAGGAATAGCAGGAATTTATTCGTAATTCTCGGCTCCAGATGAAAAGCCAAGTCAAGTCCTGTCACCGAGACGCTCGTTATAAATTCAGTCATTAAAAACGAGTTACGGGTGAGATATTACATCATCGTGATAGATATTATGTGTTGTACTGCGTATTCCTGATGACTGGTTGGTTTATGGCCGTGGTGTGGGGTATTTATTTGTTTGTTTGTTTGTACGTAACGTTGTGTTTCGTTCCCTGGCTCTCAGACTCCCTCCCTCTTTCTCTCCAGCCTTCCTCGTTCAGATTTATTGGCAGTTTCGTAATCGTTCTCGTACTCTCGCTTTCAGCCCACCATGAACCGTGATCTTCGTCTTTTTCCTCCTCCTCCTCCCTCCCCTTCTCCAAACCCCCCTCCTTTTTAGTCTCTCTCTCTCTCTCTGCGCGTTTGTGCTTTATGCCCTCCTTCTCTCCGTGTTTCATCGTTCTCAAGATGTTTTTATATCACCTCTTCTGACTCCTCTTGCTTTTTATTTTCTCCTTGGTTCTCCTCTTCTCTCCCGTTCCATTCCGTCCCCCCCTTCTCTCTCTCTCTCTCTCTCTCCCAGTGAAAGGCTGCGAATCCCCAAGAGAGCTGATGCAATTAAAATGCTAATCCTGTCTGTCTACAGAGAGAGCGAGGGAAGGAGGAGGGGAGGGCTGACAGCATGAGGGATTGCAGCTCACATGGAGAACTCGACTGAAATGGAGAACAGAGGGAGAGACCGGGGGGGCTGGAGGTGGGGGGCTGGCGGTGGGGGAGCACACCGACACACGCACACACAGCGAGAGAGAGAGGGAGAAAGAGAGGGTGCGCTAAGGCGTACAGAGGGGAAAAGTGTTGTCGCCGAGCCGAGCCGCGAGCTCTGAGCTTGGTGCCGCGCCGCGCCACGCCGTGATGGACTGCGTCTCCTGTAATGCACTCAAAATGGCACCATTAATATCACACCAGCAGCAGCGAACACAAAACCTCCTCCGTCTGCTCTTAACTCATCACCTGGATTGGATTGGACCCGAGCGCCATCATCCACACCTCAACCATACACTTATTATTATTATTATTATTATTATTATTATTATTATTATTATTATTATTCCTGTAGGTCCTTCAGCTGCTGAATGAATCTCCTCCGTCGCGCGTCTCTGACTCGTCCCTGTGATTTACACGTTTGTTTATTTTTGATGTTAGGATATTAAGCTGAGCCCGGACAGATGTAGCGCATTAAAAACGTGCATTATCTCATTAACACGTGGGCGTGCGTGTATTAACGAGCCGCGCTAATTGAAAGATTTGGCGTCTGGCTTTATTAATCCTCTTAGAGAACGCGGCGAGGTGCCTGGCTGCACACGGAGGGAGAACGAAAGGCGCGTCGTCTTCCGTTCGTCTGACCGTCTTTGCCTTTTAATTGGCCGCTAACGGCGAGGTTTTTCAGGGCTTTCGCGAGGTGCCCGAGTGCAAACGACAGGAGGGACGGGTTAATCGTCAGGTCCGGGAACCTGAGCGAGCGCTGACGGGGGTGTTTGGGGTTTGATTCGCAATCAACAGCTTAATCGGGGCAAGTGGGGTAAATACAGGGTGTAGTATGATTTCAGGGTACACCTGGAGGGGATATTTTTGCGTTCTCTCTCTCTCGATGGTGTATGTGTGTGTGTGAGAAAGAGAGAAGAGGGGAGGGTTAAAGAGGCCCGTGGAGGAAGGGCGAGTATGTGACTCTCTTGATAAAATGGTGCCTCCTTTCTTTCAGTCGTTAGTATTTTCAACCCGACGGGGTTTTTTTTTTTTTTTTTGTTTGCTCGTTCATTTGGTTCCCAGGAAAGCACAACCTTTTAAAAAGCATTCTTTTAAATGTGTTCTTGCAGTACATTTAAAAAAAAAAATCTATTCGAGCATCCTCTGTAAGCAAATGTTGCGCGCGCGCACACACACACACACACAGTGTGATTTAGTGCACTCTGCTGTTCTCCAATCCCCAAAAAAGTTTGACTTCTCTTTTTATTGGAGTTTCACAGGCTGAGATGGAAACCGGGGAGAAAAGAGAAGTGCAGGGAGGGAGGGAGGGAGAGAGAGAGAGGGATGGGCGAATGAAGGTCATTAGTTCAGTCGGCTGGGTACGGCGCATTCCTGAACCGTGAGAGGGGGAGTGATGGAAAGAGAAGGAATGTAGGAGAGAGAGGGAGAGAGAGAGAAGGGTGGAATGGGGGGTGGGACCTGAATGGAGGCACCCAGGAGAGGCAAGAGGGAACAAGAAAGAAAGCAGAGAGGGAGGGGAGAAAAGTTTAAAGGAAGGAGCTTGTTTAAGAGAGGGAGAGGAAAAGTTAGGAATGGTGTGTGTGTGTGTGTGTGTGGAGGGGGAGGTTAAGACTCATCTGAAAATGTGGCATCAGTTAAGTTTCGCAGGCGAACACAAAGGGAATGTTTGATTCGTGTTTGGAAGGAAGCAGTCAGCAGATCCTCATTAGCACCACACACAGGAGTGATGTCTCCGTGTGTGTGTGAGAGTGTAAAAGAATGAAATCTTTGAAGTTTGTGTTGCTTAAGAAACACAGTGTGTGTGTGTGCAGGAATGTTGTCCTTCAACTACTTTTTCTTTCCTCGTGTCTTGTGATGCACAGTCGTAGTTCTGTATTTTGTGTGTGTGAGAGAGAGAGAGAGAGCAGCGTGAGCACTATGAGAGATGTGACAGGTCTCAGGTTAATACACTGCCGGATTGCTGCGGCTGATGGCGCACGCTCTCGTATTACCGCAGCCATGCCTCATGCTCGCCTCACACACACCTGCAGGCCCTGAGGCGGCCCATACTGCCCTCTGCTGGACCAGAGCAGAGCGGCTCGCTCAAAGTTCACACACAGTGTATTATCCGTATCAGCACCCAGTCCCGTCGCGAGATCTCAGTCTTAAGGGGGGCTTCTGAAATCCACCAGGGGGGCACCACTATTATTAGCTTATTTTTGCACACTATTCGGGCAGCCCTAATCCCGCACAGTAATCATCACATTAAACATAACCAACAGCAAACATGACCGGACCAGCAACAGCCTGCAACATCAGTCCTCTCTCTCTCTCTCTCACACACACACGCATGTGCGTGCACGCTCACAACAAGTACACATAACGTATTAGATCACAAGCAGCATCTCAAACTAAACAAAAGGCAAGGCAAGTTTATTTATATAGCACATTTCATACACAATGGCAGTTCAATGTGCTTTACAGAAGCAAAAACAGTAAACAATAGAGAAATAAAATTACATAAAATAATTTTATTTTTAATCTAAAACAATTAATTAAAAGAATTAAAAGAAAATAATAAGAATTAAACAACAGTAGAACTAAAATAATAAAATGCCAAAAAGAAAAAAGGAGAAAAAGAAAAAGAAACCAGCGGAATAAAATAGAATAAAATTAAAGTAAATTTAAAACATGCAGAGAAAGTAAAGATTATAAAAAATGAAAAACGCCACGGCGGGTGCATTTCAAAGCAACCAAGAGGGGTAGCTACCAATTGCAATTATACACACACACACACACCAACAACAATTAACTGAGTGTGCACATAACACATTAGATGACAAGCAGCATCTCAAACTAAACAAAAAAACACCACGGCGGGTGCATTTCAAAGCAACCAACAGAGGGGTAGCTACCAGTTGCCATCCATGGTCTTCTTTGCCAACGACATCATGTGTTGGTTTATCCAAAGTTGCCGGTGTTGGGGTTTTGAACCAATTACGTATATCCATATTTAAGAAAGCGCGGAAACTAGCTGCTGTCTGCTAGCTGGCATAAACTCGCGCTTCATTTTCCACCCAAAAATGCGGGTAACTGATTGTTGCTTGGCAACACTGACTGACGTAATTACGTAGCCAAACTTTCCAACAAGCTCACACGGTTTTAATATGTTTAATGTCAGTGATTATGCAACACTGGAAGTTTTAACCCAAAGCGAGTACAGTAAAATTAAATTAAGATTTTCTCGTTTCTCGTCTTCTTCCGCTTTATCCGGGACCGGGTCGCGGAGGCAGCAGTCTAAGCATGGAAGCCCAAACTTCCCTCTCCCCAGACACCTCGGCCAGCTCCTCGGGAAGAACACCGAGGCGTTCCCAGGCCAGCCGAGAGACATAGTCCCTCCAGCGTGTCCTGGGTCTTCCCCGGGGCCTCCTCCCGAGGGGACATGCCTGGAACACCTCCCCAGGGAGGCGTCCAGGAGGCATCCGAAAAAGATGCCCGAGCCACCTCAGCTGATTCCTCTCGATGTGGAGGAGCAGCGGCTCTACTCCGAGCTCCTCCCGAGTGACTCTGCTTCTCACCCTATCTCTAAGGGAGCGCCCAGCCACCCTGCGAAGGAAACTCATTTTGGCCGCTTGTATTCGCGATCTTGTTCTTTCGGTCATTACCCAAAGCTCATGACCATAGGACCAAAATTAGGATTTTATTTATCTATTTATTTATTTGAGATCTGTGATTGTGATCTGGCTTGGGTGGGCGGGCCGGGCGGGCCCATGCATATTGGTGGGCGGGCACTGCCCCCAATGGCCCGCCCACAGCGACGGGTGTGTCAGCACCTCGAGCTCCGCTACCAGCATACATCACCACAATTTATCACCGTACAGCTTTCCATGACCTGCTTTTAGTTCAATAAAATCCAGGAGGAGAACGATTTGAACGTAACGAAATGATTTTTCAAATCTGTACTTTTCTGAACAGCTTCCTCATCGTCTGCAGCGTTTCACACGCTTTACTTCCCCGAGCCGAACAGGAATATCAACAGCCGCCGACGTCGCCTGTGTTTTCCATGACCTGCTTTAGCAAACAAGTCTGAAGAGCGAAAATGTTCTCAGAGCGATAGATAATAATAATAATAATAATAATAATGTACTGTATTGCTAAAAGGAACCATGTTGTGCTGGAATGATCGGCCAAATAGCTGAAGACATGGAGAGCTTTCATGCTGCAGGCACTTTTAATCAGTGTGTACAGTACATTACGTGTTATTGTCAGCGTTACCATGACAACATGGAACAATCGAGTCATCAGCACATTCAGCTTTTGTAATAGTGCTGCTTTTTTTCTTCTTCTTCGAACTGATTACTAAAAGGACGTTCACGGTGCGTGTACCTTTGATCATTTGTTTTTGTCAGAGGTCATTTTTTGTTGATCAGAAATCGTAGATCCAGATTTAAAGGAGAACTTGTGACTATTTCAGGAAAGAAAACGGTGAGGTTAAGGAAATGTTAGAGCCAAAACCAGAAAAGTGGCAACACGCTAAAGGAGTCACGTTTACTAAATAAGGAGTTTAAAGGGGAACAGAGGGCAATATATAGCGTAAATATAACAATAAAACACACATTGACGAACCTTATTCAAGACTTACAGAAGTTTTTTGTTCTAAGGTTGGAAAGCGTTTTGAAAGTAGCTCGAGCAAACTATTTCCGCAGTTTGAACAGCCCGCCATGATATTAATTTTATCCAATCAGAATGCACCTTAATTTTCTCTGTGTAACACTCATGACGTACGTATGTGCCCAGTTGTAAATAAACAGTATGGCTCATTGAGGTTGGAAATACCTGTTTCTGCCTCTCATGACGATTTCGCAAGTCCCCGGGTGGCGCCAAATAAATTCTGCTGGACTCGTGAGCAACTCCACGTTACATTTTCCGCACGAGCACCACGCCGTGTCACCTGCACGCAGACGCTCAGCATCAGTATCGGTCTCATCCTCGCCGTCATCCGAGCTTTCTTCTCTTCTTTCGTCATCACCGGAGTCGAGAGTACCTCTCCTAGGTTCAAACTGGTACCCTTCTAAGCCATAGCCTGCTTGCAGTGTGTCTTGCGGGATCTTTTCGTACGATTCGACAGAGCTGTCGCTTTCACTTGATGCGCCCGATGCCATGATTACACGGGTTCCACTAGTGCAGTGGGTAGGGCTGACGTCACGGTCTTTTAAAAATGGCGACTCTTGTGCGGTTTAGCGTACCGACTATTAATAAAGTATTATATTTACAATTACCAAGATATTTCGTTGTTTTCTAGTACATAAATTTGATCGAATACTTATGAATACGTTACTTTGTCACATCAGCAACCGTATACGTTATATTTTGGACCCCTTTAAGACGTGGTGGTGTGGTGTTAAAGGAAACTAATCAACGAGGCCTGTTTCAGTGTGGAGTGACTGTTCCCACCTTGAAGTTGATGCGTTTTCGGTACAGGGCTTGCGGTATGATGCAGATGTTTACCGAATGCAGTGTTTTGGGGGTTTTTTTGTGTGTGTGTAAGATACTTCAAATCGGAGTTCCCATACGAACATTAAATGGCGGACTGTACGTTTGTTTAATCTCCGCCTCACACTTCAAGTGCACTACACACACACAGCCAAGCTAGCGAACAACATCATGGGTAACGTGAACGATTAGCCAGAGCTTAAAGACCCGCTCTGATCATTAATGTGGTCATTGTGAGATGTTGATTTCGGTAATATCTCTCAAAATCTCAGGCCATTCTGTGGCTGGGAAGTTCTTTAATCTGAGGGGATTAAAGCGAGTAATGTGCATGAAATCGCTCACTTGGCGCAGTCAGAGGAAGTGTGTGTGTGCGCATGCGCAGGTTTACCTTTGAGCGTGCACTGACCGTTCCATCATTCTGTCGCTAAACGAACAGCTGATCACACCGAGGTGCTCGCTGAGCGCCGATATTTATTAGTTTGGTCCTGCGTTTCCTTTCTTTCGTATATAACATCACATCTTTTCTTCTCGTTACTGTAGTCGGTCTTTCACGTTTCATTCGCACACTCGCGTCCTCCGTTTTTCTCTCCTGTTTCAAATTTGTATCCCACAATGCCTTGCGCGAACGGGGAAAGCCCACCACGTCATACATGATGTAGTATCTTGAACTGGGTCATGGTGAAGCAGGAAAAAGTAACAGGGAATTTCAGGCCACGTGGAGATAAATTCATTAATTGTTCTATTTTAAAAAACTCATAAATTTGGAAGTCTGTGATTCGAATTCAGTCGCTTTCAGTCCGCTAAAGGAGAATAATTGAGCGTCAGGGTGAAAATTCTTTTGAGTGACCTACACTTGAGAAATCTGAAAGGCGGTACAGCTTTAAGGTCTCGTGTTCAGGAACGCTTTGGTTTCCCGGTGAAGTACGAAGACAAGTGGAGAAGATGAAAGCGGTGTCCCGACACTGTTCAGTAGTAATCGTGTACGCTTCTGGCAACGCGTCCAACTCCGTCACTCACTTGAAACAATGACTCCTCATATTGCTAAGTTAGCAAAGCGCTACCTCCGTCCCAAGCGAGAGGGGATTTTCTCCAGCTGGAGATGCTGTAATTGCCAGCAGATCCGCTCTTTCAGAGGACAACGTGGACAAGTTAAAGGAGAACTGAAGGCACTTTTTTTTAGAACCAAAATTCTATTTATCTCATTTTATTAAATATCGGAATGCATTTCTGATCGCTATTTTGTCGCTGCTATAGCAAGTTATGAGTGTTTGAAATACACTCTGTAATATATCAGTCCGTATGTCAGAGCAATGGCCGTAAACGAGATTCGTTGAGACCTGTGCGAGATATCATAGGACGGAAGTAAAACGTACAGCG
This sequence comes from Neoarius graeffei, assembly GCF_027579695.1. NCBI lineage: Eukaryota > Metazoa > Chordata > Actinopteri > Siluriformes > Ariidae > Neoarius > Neoarius graeffei. Next base: position 15,244,601 of record NC_083584.1, read on the forward strand.
CAAATCAAAGCGACCGACATCTGCCAATATATAGAGGACTATACAGTGAGCTCATTGGTAAAATGAAAAAACGCTTTCGGACACTAGTCTGTCGCGATGGTATTTACGTCATTACTGTCGCACAATTAAAACGTGCCAGATCAGTCGGCTGGTGGGTTTTCAAAATAATAAATACATGCATGTACAGTATTTTTGTGATAAATCCATATTATACCGAGCGCATTTCCTACATTAATCAATACAAAGTACCTGCAGCTTTCAGTTCTTTTAAATCAAGGATGAATCCTTTCGTTCTTCTTTGCCGCTGCCTTTTATTAAATCACATTTGAGACTTTTAATTTGATTTCTTTCAGCGCGATTGCAATGCATGATGGGATATATTGCTTTGGTTAGTGACCAACGTCGAAACTATTTTCCGTGATGCATTGTAGGATACTTTGAGTGCACTATATAGGGTGCAAATAATCCTCACTAAGGTTTCGGACAGCACTACAAAATGGCGACCTCACTACATAGTGCCCTATAGACCCCTTTCACTGACGTCACCCGAAACCGGAAGTAAACAGACCCTGCGCCATTTTGGAAGACCAACAAACTCGTGATTAGGGGATAATAACGGCAGCGGTATGTGAACCCACGAGAATAAAGTGGAGTGGCAAACGACTTCAACAAACAAATCTGAGCTGTTTTATTTATGATTTATTGGCCCAACAGTAGACTTGAAAGAAACCTGTGTGAGACTTGGCAAAAAACTGTGGATATAATGGATAAGTCTGTGCATGATCTGCAGACACTTTGAGGTAAGCAAACGCAAGAAATTCAGATTTAAAACATGCTAAATTGGCCCCAAGTTGATAACTGTATGAGGAGCAAGCCTCCCAGACTTCTACAATTTAATAATAATAATAATTTAGGATGGTTTGGGGCTTGCTCGCTGCTGCCAGGTTGGTTGTTGAGTAGCCTGACTGTTTTGTTTTTTTTTTTTCTTGCGTGTGGTATCATTGTTGACGCGAGGTTGTTTTTTGAACATGCCAATGCGGACACGATTTCCCCTGATGAGTTATGACTTCAGACGCGATGCGTGTGTGGAGGTGTGGAGTCCGCGTGATATGTGCGTAAGATAGGCTTCTCATGTGTTTGGAGATCCGCGCTTTGAGGCAAGCGCAGGCCCCCCCCCCCCAGGGAAAAAAAAGGGACCCCCCGAAAATATCGGCATAGTTCGAACACTGAGTGTAGGCACTGGGTGTAAACAACAAATAGTTTACAATGTCTGGGTAGCAAACAGATGGCAGAATTGGTGTCCGGTCCTCCTCATGTTTCCATTCTCCCTTGCCGCGAGTCTTATCATATGGGTCAAACCCATCAATCACAGCCAGTTTCTCCACATACCGTGCCCTTTCTGCAGCTGGTAATGTACTCACATAACCCGAATTATCATCCATCGTGTCACTTTCCTCTCGCTCGTACTTTGTTTTATATTGTGAGTGCATGTACTTGGTCTTCCAATATGGCGCCTAACAACATCTCGCGGCGCGGTGACGTCATGTGAAAGGGGTCTATATAGTGAGTAGGGAGCGATTTCGGACACGGAGCAACATCTGCCAACGTTGTCAAAAGACGCGCGCGCCCTCTTTCGAATGCTGATGTAATCAAGCCGGACATTTCGTTTGCTTTGATAGCGATCAGGAAAGTTTGAAAAAAGTCGGCAGTAATCGTCATTTAAACTCGTTTTTGTTCAATATTTCGTTTGGAAAACAGTTTTCAAAATGGCGGCACCGACACCACGTTTCGAAGTCTCGCACAAGTCTCGTGAAGATCGCGCGGATAAGCGACGCCTGCCAACCGAATAGGCCGATAAGCGTCATGTTTAATTGCCGATACGAGTCACGATATAAGGTCACTAAAACCGAAAACGTAATTGAATAACACGTTAATTAAGAAATAAAGCAAGTTTAAAAATGACTTCAGTTCCCTTTTAAAAGCATCCTGTGCTTGTTGCTGATTGATGAGGTTTCCACCTGAGGAGTATTTCAGACCTGCTGCCGTTTCTGTGTAATGTTGAACGTTACACGATGGTGCGAAGATGTGATGTTTCTCTTCTCATGTTAAAGAAAAATGTATCACTCATTTGCTTCGCTCACTTGTGAATCTGTTCAAAAATAAGCTTCATATCTTCACACGTGCTAACCGCAGGCCTGCTCGGCTGCGCCGTTGGTTCATGCAACCCAGACTTTGCGTCCTCGTTACATCCTTTGTGTTTAACACATTTAAGTGAAACTAACAAACATCCAATCAAACCGTTTTCTTCCTGTTGTTGATGAAGTGTGATGCATATCGCTATCGGTTTATCTCCCAGGGCGATCAACATTCAGACCACATTCAGATCTCTGGCGTGAAAGGATAATGGTTGAGCCTTACAGTCTACAAGACCGTGTGAATTAATATGAACCAGCGTTCTCAAACATGTCCAGTAAACACATACGCAGAGGATATTACGGCGTTGTGTGAAGATATGAAGTTTGAACGTATTCGCAAGTGACCGAAGCAAACGAGTGAGAGATTTTTCAACACGAGAAGCTAAACTTCATATCTTCGCACCATTGCGTAGCGTTCTTTATATTATCTGGACACATCCACGCACAGAAGAATACACACTGAGAAGAATTGTAATTCTGAACCGGGTCGCCATTTTGACAGCGCACATCCAGTCAGCAGGAGAACACGGGGAGTGATGTCATCGGAGCGAAATATCAGGAATTATTATCCATACGGGGCACTTTTTCGATGGAAGAAAAACACGCGTTCTATTCCCTTCTAGCAGATTTCGTTCATTTGGTTTGATAGCATGCGGTGTTGTTAGCGTATCGCTTGAGGCCAATTTATGCTGACAACCCAGTCCTCGCAGATGGCGTCTGCGAAGCCCCCCCCCCCTTCGCAGACGCTCTGCGCGCACCTCCCAAAAATTGTGACCACCACAGAAGCCTCACAGACAAGAGGGCTCTGATTGGTCCACTCTATATCCACTGTACACGCACTTCCGCTTCCCTACTTTCCCGGTTTGGTTTGTTTTCACGACCGGCATTTTTAAAAACACAAGCGAAGATGGAGCAGCACGAAGAGCGGTTGATCGAGGAAGTGAGGAAGTACGTACATCTATACGACTCCGGTTCTAGTCATTATAAGTAACCGGAGGATAAACACTCCACTAACCACACCCACCAACTACTCCTAGCGACTTCGCGCCCCCTTGCGTTGTGGCGGTGAATAACATCGCGCACGCCTATTACTCCCCGCTCAACGATAAATTACAACTGTCTGCGAAAGCCTTGTCGCAAGAGCATGCAGAGGCCCTTTAGGGCTGTGCAATTAATCGAATTTTGATCACGATTTCGATTTTTGTGTCAAACGATCTCGAAATTCATATAATCGAGTTGAAACGATTATTTTGCCATTTGTCGGGGACGCGCACACGCAATACATTCCCTTCCCGCGGGCCCATGCGCAGACTTGCCGACAACACTCACGCGGCGGAAGCGGTGTGTGTGTCTCTATGGCTCTCCACTCACGCCGCTAAAAGGAGGAGAGATTGTAAATTGTTTGGCGCGAAGTAGGCTCGCAAGATGGCAGAAGGAGGGCAGAATCGGTTGGTTGACAAAAAGGGACGAAAAACGTCTGTAATACGGAATCACTTTGGATTCAAAGAATCCGACGTGGAACAGAAGCGCATCGTGTGTAAGATTTGCAGTCAGGTAGTACCTGCGCCTCTTGGCAACACTACAAACCTCTTCAACCACCTGAAACTGAGCCGTAAAGTTATTCACGACGAAACAATAAAAAACACAAAAAGATAAAGCCGATGCCGCCACAACCAGCAAGACAATGCAGGCATCCGTTTCAGCCACTCTCTACAACGCCACGAGTTCGGAGAGGCACAACGCACTCACAGCATCCATCGGATATTATTTAGCCAAAGACATGCAGCCATGTACATTTCTTTTTCTCTGTCTTATGTCAGAAGAATATTTTTATTTTGTTTTATACATCGCAAACTTAAGTTTTTCTAGACACTATATATATATATATATATATATATATATATATATATATATATATATATATATATGTATATATATATGTGTATATATATATATGTGTGTATATATGTGTATATATGTGTATATATATATATATATATGTATGTGTGTGTGTATATATATATATATATATATATATATATGTATATATATATATATGTATATATGTATATATATATGTGTATATATGTGTATATATATATATATATATATGTGTGTGTGTGTATATATATGTGTATATATATATATATTTTAGTGCTGTCAAGCGATTAAAATATTTAATCGCGATTAATGTCACGACTGTAATAGTTAACTCGCGATTAATCACAATTTAATCGCACATTTTTGTCACATGAAAAACCATTGTAATTCTCTTATCAGCATAAAAAAGTGAATGGGCTTGCTCACCGTTCGAACTACGGGGGTACTCGGGGGATCCGAGATCCCCTGAAACAGACATGAGATCCCTTGAAAACATGATTTGGGAAATGTTGGGGGGTCTCTAAAATATTGGCAAAATGATGTTTATTGACATAGCAATCGTGTGTAACGGGAAGCATTTGCATATCCGGATGGAGATCCGTGCTCTGAGACAAGCGCAAGCACACCCCCCCCCCCCCCCCCCCCCCCCCCCCCCCCCAAGGGAAAAAAAGGGGACACCACCCCCCACCCCCCCACCCCCGAAAATATCGGCATAGTTCGAACACTGGTTGTACCAATGTGGTTTTTTTGGGTTTTTTTTGTTTTTTTTTTATTGCAGAGCACAACACGTCTTGTCACAGCCACTGCAAAGTCGGGCTGGAGCCGCCGATGGGGAAACGAAACCTAAGCCGAGCACCGTGGCTCTTCGGGGGAGGGCAGAGGACTCTGGCTGTGCAGGGCGTGGCATTACAGTCTAGCTGCTGTCGTTTTTCTAAGCAAAGTCTCTGTTCCAAGTTCCTGGCAGTTTCAAAAGCTTATGAAAAACCTACATCATGTCACAGAGCGTTAATCTCGTGATAAAAAAATTATCGCCGTTAAAATTGAGTCAAGTTAACGCGTTAATAACGCAACATTTTTGACAGCACTAATATATATATATATTTTTTTTTAAAGATTTTTTTGGGCTTTTTTCACCTTTATTATTGGATAGGACAGTGTAGAGACAGGAAATGAGCGGGAGAGAGAGACGGGGAGGGATCAGGAAATGACCTCGGGCCGGAATCAAACCCGGGTCCCCGGACCCATGGCACGGCGCCTCATCCATCTGAGCCACGACGGCCCCTAGACTATATTTTCAGTTTGAAAGAAAGGTGAACGTAAATGATCAATAACAAAGAGGGTTTTTTTGTTGTTGTTTTAAAGAGAAATGCTGAATAAATGCATTGTTTCAAAAAAATCGTTTGAATAATCGTGATTTCAATATTGACTGAAATAATCGTGATTATTATTTTTTCCATAATCGAGCAGCCCTATTATCTGGACACATCCACGCACAGAAAAATACACACTGAGAAGAATTGTAATTCTGAACCGGGTCGCCATTTTGACAGCGCACATCCAGTCAGCAGGAGAACACGGGGAGTGACGTCATCGGAGCGAAATATCAGGAATTATTATCCATACGGGGCACTTTTTCGATGGAAGAAAAACACGCGTTCTATTCCCTTCTAGCAGATTTCGTTCATTTGGTTTGATAGCATGCGGTATTGTTAGCGTATCGCTTATCCTACGTGTATTACGTCACACTGTGCAATGGAGACGAGCGTTGAATATGGTTTACGATATTGCATGGGTGTCTAGTCAACATGATGTCGGAGACATAAAACTTCCGCACTAGCAAGCGACTGGGACAATTTGTAAACAGACATGGCCGCCAGGTTTGCGTCGATAAATACGGAAGATTTTGAGAGAATTTTGAAAGAGAAAGACATGTTGAGCACCTGAAAGGAATGCGTACGTGGAGTAGTAATAATATTGGCTGGCGCTTTTTTTTCCACAGTGTATTGGGTATATATTCCATTCAGCTACTCGTCTTCAACTCGTTCAGTCTCATGCTAGCTGGGTGGAATATGTCTGATATACTATGAAAAACCGCCAGCCAATATTATTTAAATAATATTGTATTTCATATGAAAAATGCGAGTTTTTCAACACGAGAAGATGAACTTCAACCCAACACGTGAGTTTCTTTTTATTATATCAACAAACAAAAAGGACCCAAATTTATCAGAACAATTCATCGATTTCTTCACGAGCGACCTCTTGAGATTTGTACCGGTTTTGGTTCTCCATGTTCCAGATGGAGCTCGGATGAGAAATACGAGTGGCGTACAACCCCGATTCCAAAAAAGTTGGGACAAAGTACAAATTGTAAATAAAAACGGAATGCAATAATTTACAAATCTCAAAAACTGATATTGTATTCACAATAGAACATAGACAACATATCAAATGTCGAAAGTGAGACATTTTGAAATTTCATGTCAAATATTGACTCATTTGAAATTTCATGACAGCAACACATCTCAAAAAAGTTGGGACAGAGGCAATAAGAGGCTGGAAAAGTTAAAGGTACAAAAAAGGAACAGCTGGAGGACCAAATTGCAACTCATTAGGTCAATTGGCAATAGGTCATTAACATGACTGGGTATAAAAAGAGCATCTTGGAGTGGCAGCGGCTGTCAGAAGTAAAGATGGGAAGAGGATCACCAATCCCCCTAATTCTGCGCCGACAAATAGTGGAGCAATATCAGAAAGGAGTTTGACAGTGTAAAACTGCAAAGAGTTTGAACATATCATCATCTACAGTGCATAATATCATCAAAAGATTCAGAGAATCTGGAAGAATCTCTGTGCGTAAGGGTCAAGGCCGGAAAACCATACTGGGTGCCCGTGATCTTCGGGCCCTTAGACGGCACTGCATCACATACAGGCATGCTTCTGTATTGGAAATCACAAAATGGGCTCAGGAATATTTCCAGAGAACATTATCTGTGAACACAATTCACCGTGCCATCCGCCGTTGCCAGCTAAAACTCTATAGTTCAAAGAAGAAGCCGTATCTAAACATGATCCAGAAGCGCAGACGTCTTCTCTGGGCCAAGGCTCATTTAAAATGGACTGTGGCAAAGTGGAAAACTGTTCTGTGATCAGACGAATCAAAATTTGAAGTTCTTTATGGAAATCAGGGACGCTGTGTCATTCGGACTAAAGAGGAGAAGGACGACCCGAGTTGTTATCAGCGCTCAGTTCAGAAGCCTGCATCTCTGATGGTATGGGGTTGCATTAGTGCGTGTGGCATGGGCAGCTTACACATCTGGAAAGACACCATCAATGCTGAAAGGTATATCCAGGTTCTAGAGCAACATATGCTCCCATCCAGACGACGTCTCTTTCAGGGAAGACCTTGCATTTTCCAACATGACAATGCCAAACCACATACTGCATCAATTACAGCATCATGGCTGTGTAGAAGAAGGGTCCGGGTACTGAACTGGCCAGCCTGCAGTCCAGATCTTTCACCCACAGAAAACATTTGGCGCATCATAAAACGGAAGATACGACAAAAAAGACCTAAGACAGTTGAGCAACTAGAATCCTACATTAGACAAGAATGGGTTAACATTCCTATCCCTAAACTTGAGCAACTTGTCTCCTCAGTCCCCAGACGTTTACAGACTGTTGTAAAGAGAAAAGGGGATGTCTCACAGTGGGAAACATGGCCTTGTCCCAACTTTTTTGAGATGTGTTGTCGTCATGAAATTTAAAATCACCTAATTTTTCTCTTTAAATGATCCATTTTCTCAGTTTAAACATTTGATATGTCATCTATGTTCTATTCTGAATAAAATATGGAATTTTGAAACTTCCACATCATTGCATTCCAGTTTTATTTACAGTCTGTACTTTGTCCCAACTTTTTTGGAATCGGGGTTGTATTTCCTGGTAAAACATTTGTCCATATAATATTTCCATACATAAAGAAGTATAGGTCTTGTTTGAGTTTTCCACCACTTCAGTGCTGATCCTCACAGTGTCCTGTTCATAAACATCTCCCCGTCACTTTGACGTGATCCCTGACCGAAGCGGTGTCCTGTCGTCCCGCAGTGTTGAGTATCCGCGGCGTGCAGGAGGAGGATCCCCCCGACCCCCAGATCATGCGTCTGGATAACATGCTGCTGGCCGAAGGAGTTTCCGGTCCCGAGAAAGGCGGTGGATCTGCGGCAGCGGCGGCAGCAGCGGCGGCCGGAGGATCCCCGAACGACAGCAGCGTGGAGCACTCGGACTACAGAGCTAAACTCGCTCAGATCCGCCAGATCTACCACTCCGAGCTGGAGAAATACGAACAGGTGGGAATGTCGATGCTCATTTTGCTCAGCCGGAGCGATAAACACACCTGCCGTGTGTCTGCACGCTTCCACCACGTTTATAACGTTTATCTTTATTTCAGAGTGATTTAGTCAGAGTTTTCTAACTCTTCTCGTGAGTGAGGAGTCGTGATACCAAAAAAGCTCAAACCGCAACGTGAACACTCAAGACTGCTTTGTTCACTTTAGCGTACAAGATTTTTAAAAAGGTGTATGCCAGGAATAATTAAGTTATTCCACGAAATCAAGTCGTACATGAGCCAAAAGCTAACGAGGAGCGTAGCACCGACTTGTCTATAAGCCGTGTACGATGAGATTGAGTGGAATAACTGTTTTATTCTCTCCACATTCACTGGATTTTGAGAAATGGAGCATTTTTATTTTTTGCAAATTCAATTTAAAAAAAAAAAACTTTGACAAAACGTCCAACAAAATCATTTCCACTTAGAATGTAAACAAACTGGTGAAATGACCGGAGCAATCTGTAAAAAAAAAAAAATGCGATAATATTTCTTGAGGGCGGGGGGAAAAGATACCATCAAATAATTTTCCATGGTTTTTTTGCTTTTTTTTTTTTTTAAATATGTTTTTTAGGTTTTTTCGAGTAGTTTTTATTTCGTCCTCGGTTGGTTCAGCAACACGCTCCGCCATTTTGTTTTTCTCTGCTCACGGTATATGAGCCGATATCCTCGTCGTAGAGTAGCCAATCAGAGCGCACGATTGCTCATATCCAGTGAATGTAGATAGAATAAAGCATGTTATAGCATCTCCTGAAGTGTTTTATTCCTCTTCTACTACAGAATTGTGTATGTTCATATGATACGGTATTTGATTAAATAACGCATGCTTTTTATTCTGTTATAGTTGTGGAACCTTAGTGAGACAAGTTAGTACGTGCTATTACTTGCTTATAGCCGCTTTAAATGCTGGTGATGGTTTTTTTTTTTCCCTCTTAAGTTAGTAAGACTGTGTGTGTGGGTGTGTATATATGAAGCACTGATACTGGAGACTCCTTACATAAATGTGGCATGAACATGTCCTTACAGAGAAATAGACAGATTGTATATGTCTGTTGACCAACAGTGCTTTAATTCATTCATTCATAAATAAATTAGGATTATATTATGTGGCGCATGTCCGGAAGTCGTCACTATAGTAACCAGGGCTTTGAACCGGTTCAAGGAACGAAAACTGGGAACTTTTTCTATTTCACATGGAACAGAAACGAAACCAGAAACTTTATTTTTTATGTTCCGGAACAGAAACGCTTATTAAAAATAATGGTAACCGGTTAATACCGGTTTTTATTTCGTTCCTCAAAGTTTCCGTAGCCTACAAATAAAAAAGTCATTCTTCTCCTGCGCAAGTTTCTATGACCCACTGGGGTTCACTTCCTGTGTGACGTTCGCTGACTGAATGGAGAGAGCGGGAGGGTGGACTACTACCACGTCTTCACATCTTAAATAAGAGGTAAATATTGCAGTCTATCGTTATTCAAAAACGTCAATTTCAAACACGATATCAATATATTTGTCCACGTTAATGAGAGGCTCGCGAACATTAAATGACGTTAACCTCTGTTAGCCTATCAATGCATACAGGGCTTTCCACTAGGCTCATACTAGCCAGCCATGACAAACAAGTAGCCAGCCGGGGGGGGACACAAAATATACTCCGCCGAGTGCGCGCACACCGCATGTCGGGGCCGCAGATCAGCGAAGTCGGCGGGGAATTTGTGGTTATTATCGGTACAAACAGCGCGAATCACAACTTAAATGAGTGCGGTTCAGTTTGAAATTATTGTCAGTCCGTTAGATAAACATTTAATTTTATTAAAATCGAAAATTAATATTTAGAGCCTGTGGGCTACAAAAATAATAGTCATTAAAGCAGCCGGCTGGACTTAATTGTGTAGTCGGCTGTATGGCCGGCAGCCGGCGCTTGTGGAAAGCCCTGTATAGGGCCTGACTAGCCTTTGGTAACACACTAAACGAATTCTCTTTCATTTTTGGCACTTTTTCTGTTTGTGTAGATGGGAAGACATACTGAGAATCCAAATCGCCAACATTTGAAATAATAATTGTTTTGAATTATTTCTTGTCTTATTTAATGAAGGTTGTAATAGAATTAGCCTACATTTGGCTTAAGCCGGATGAGACAGAGACATCATTTTATAGCCATTTGTTAAACAGCTGACAGGGAACGTAATTAACCGTTCCGGGAACGAAATTTTTTTTGTTCTAACCGGTTCGGGAACGTCTATTTAATGGTGGAACCCAAAACCGGAAACGTTAAAATTCCGTTTCTGTTCGGAACGAACCAACAGGAAAAAAAATTCTGGTTCAAAGCCCTGATAGTAACGTAAAGTGCTTTAATATAGTGTGATTTTCAGCTGCGTTACTGTCAGAGCTGCCGTTTATAGGAAATGAATCAACACCTTCTGACCAATCGGATTAGAGAATAACACTGTAAATTCAACTGAACATGAACTTGGTCACTGCTTATGGGCTGTTCGATGATCTTCACGGTGCAGAAAAGAAAGGTGTTGTACCGTGGTTACAGTGCAGTGATGCTGTGTGTGTGTGTGTGTGTGTGTGTGTGTGTGTGTTTATAATCAGAATCACAGGGCTGTGATGCAGCTGTGTGGTTAGATTTGTGCAGCTGTGCTCTCTGCACTGACCTAGTTTGTGTGTGTGTGTGTTTTTCAGGCCTGCAGTGAATTCACCAACCACGTGATGAACCTGCTGAGAGAGCAGTCACGTACGCGGCCCATCTCACCCAAAGAGATCGAGCGCATGGTGGCCATCATTCACCGCAAGTTCAGCTCCATCCAGATGCAGCTCAAGCAGAGCACCTGCGAGGCCGTCATGATCCTCCGCTCACGCTTCCTCGACGCCAGGTGGGGGTGGAGCAGGGGGCAGAAAAACATGACCTGTACCAAGAATGTAGGTTTATTCTGGGGGTTTGGTTTTTTTTTTGTTGTTGTTTTGTTTTCCCCACCACATAGTTTCGTTTTGAGAAAATCAAATCAGAGATCAGATCTCGTTCTTAACTGGCACTAATCTAAGTCACGTCTTGGTTCCTGTTGCTATGTACATTGTATACATAGCATGGTGTCATGGGGGTGAGCAGGTAACAAACAACAAATGAAATCACCTTAGAGATCTGAGGTTTCCTGTAAACCATTACTTATCTGCAGTGTTTTCCCCAGAAAAAAATTAAAGCCCTAAATTCTGGCATGATAAAACACAGATAATTGAGCGCCAACGGCGTGAAGCGAAACTAGGGGGGTGCGGGGGCATGCCTCCCCGGAAAATGTTTTGAAAATCGATGCTCTCGGGTGCATTTTCAGGGTCTCTGAGAGGTTTTAGATCCATGATTATAGGATAGAGTTTACCAGTGTTTCAGTGATTTCTGACCTAAATAGTATTAATGTATACACATTTGAAATTTCACCTTAAAGTTCAACATGTTTTTTTTTTTTTTTGGTTTATTTGGCCATAAACGTACAATAAAAACGGTACAAGTGTGGCAGGGATGACACAAAAAAGCATAAAAACTTGTTTCCATTGTGGTCCCTTATCACAGACAAAAAATAACTACACACAATTAAAAAATAAACAAAATAAAAAAATTTGACAATACTGTATAACTGAATATCATGGGGAAGCATAACAAAAATGTAAAAACTAATACTATAACAAATAATACTGAACAATATTAATAATGTTAATAATAGTAGAAAAACAAAAAAAGCAAAAAAAAAAAAAAAACCCACAATATAATAATATTAATAATAATCTCATCTCATTATCTGTAGCCGCTTCATCCTGTTCTACAGGGTCGCAGGTGAACTGGAGCCTATCCCAGCTGACTACGGGCGAAAGGCGGGGTACACCCTGGACAAGTCGCCAGGTCATCACAGGGCTGACACATAGACACAGACAACCATTCACACTCACATTCACACCTACGGTCAATTTAGAGTCACCAGTTAACCTAACCTGCATGTCTTTGGACTGTGGGGGAAACCGGAGCACCCGGAGGAAACCCACGCGGACACGGGGAGAACATGCAAACTCCACACAGAAAGGCCCTCGCCGGCCACAGGGCTCGAACCCGGACCTTCTTGCTGTGAGGCGACAGCACTAACCACTACACCACCGTGCCGCCCACAATATAATAATAATAATAATATTAATAATAATAAAGAATGAAATTAAAGAATATAGAAACTAAAAATACACAATCTGCTGCTTCCTCATCAAATAGAATGTTGAAAAAGTGCTGTTTTACCTTCTTCTTGAACAGGGGAACATTTTCTACTGATTTTATTTCTGAAGGTAGTTCATTCCAAATTTTGGTTGCAGTGTACAGAAAAGAAGTTTTTCCAAAAGGACCACACCGGGGGAGCTGAAGAGAAGAGTGACTGGATCTTGTACTGTAGTTATGGGTAACATTTTGAATTGCAGAAGACAAGTATTGAGGCGCTGAGGAATTTTGAATTTTGAACATCATATGAGCTTTGAGTTGTTTGGATCTAAAATCAACTGGCAACATACCAACCCGTCTAACATGCAAGTTAAACTGTTTTGTTACAGATTACTGAGGTATGCGATAGATTTGAAAATCTACGGGGATTCCTTGCACTTAATTATGTATGACCAAGTAGTGTTGTAACAAAAATATGTATGAAAATATAAACAGTGGTTTGCTCCATCTTATGCAATCCAGTGAAGAGAATCGATCATCATGACCTCCTGTTGATCACAAAGGGATCTGAACCTAAGAACTGCCACCTTAAAATAAGTTGCTGTTTTACTATAACTGTAGTGATTTAGAATGTTTCTGATGCAATTACCGTAATATATGTATAACTAAGATACACTGAAAAGAAAAGTAAGGCAGCTGCATATTATAAAGTTTAAATTTTGGCACATTATTAAATGGACTAGATTAAGATTAAAACATACTTAAAGGAAAAGAAAACTTAATTCGTACATTTAAGTTTGCAGAAAGATTATGTACTTATAAACACATTCATTGTATTCACATTCACTGTAGCATAATTTCGAATAATAACGATGAGCATATTTGGCGGCGTGATGTCACTGTGACCCTTTAACCAAAGAATAATCCGGAGCCGCCTTTTGTTAAATGGATCCCAGTGACATCACGCTGCCAAAAATGCTTATGATTATTATTTGAAATTATGCTATATTTGACACATTTGGACAACTTCACTTAGTGAGAGTGTTTATAAGTACATAATCTTTTTACAAACCCAAACTAATGAATTAAGTTTTGTACTCCTTTAAAGTACTCCTTGGCTTTTGCTTGGCCCAATGTTGGGCAACCCTCTCATAGTCCATCTCGCTGCCATCCATGCTGATGTGGATCAAATTGTCCAGCGAGTCTTCTCCTAGCTGATTAAAATCAGTCGGCTTTGTCCGTCTGGTGCGGGACGACATCGGCAGCCAATGAGATCGCTTATAATGAATCGGAAAATTCCGGGATGTCTGACGTTTTCTTTCGATATTTTTATTAGACGGTTTGAACACGTGATCTTGATGTCACCAACAGATTACAGTTTGTTTACATCATACCACGCGGACATATTACTTTGACGGAATCGACACAAACATTGGAAAAAAAGACCGCTTGTTTAACACAAATATCAGTCAGTATGTAAATGGATCTGTTATTTGCTCTCCTATGTATCTAGTTATTTGTGGGTAGGAAATTTAACGTATCGGTATAAATCTAAGCGTATCAGATTTTAACTAAAGCGACTAAGCGTATCGGCAGGCAGAGCAAGCGTATCGGGCCCGACACGCTAAAACGCTTTCTGTTCAAAGGAAACCGGAATGACACAAAGCTTTTAAATGTTCTACTGAAATGAAAAGGTTGATAAATTTACCAGAAATGCACCGAACTAGTTAAGCGTGAACTGTTGAGTCATCAAAATTGAAACTGTTCACAGATGCGCATGTGATTTACCAGAGCCGAGCAAATTTAAATAAGGCCCCACAGTGCACTTAGCTCTGATATTAAGATGTTTGTTTGTTTGTTTGTTTGTTTGTTTGTTTGTTTGTTTGTTTGTTTGTTTGTTTTATTTATAGCAGTGACATCAGAAGAATATGATCAAATTGGTGGTAAAATTTCATCCTGAGGTTTTTTGTTTTTTTTTTGAAATTCTAAGACCGCAATTTTTTCCACTTTTTCAGCGTGATTTTATAAATGGGTCTGTCTCAGAAACTGGGTACTGTGGGGGAACCCCACTAAATATACTCAGTCAATAAACTATACAGTTTTGAATGGTGATTGTTGGTTTTAATTTGAAATAAAATGATGAAAGAAATAATACAGATAAAACTAAATCTTTGATGTGACTACTCTATTCAGAATTTGGCAAAAATTCTGCAAATTTGTGGAAAAATGGCGGCTTGATCTGGGACATGATAAACGGTCGACTACATCGCATTCCTTTAAAAAGGCTGTAGTCCACTGAAAAGTCTACAGTTATCACTAATTGTATTTTAAGTTGTAACTTTATACACCTAAGGATCGGTGCGCTCACAGAATAATCATAACCGGAATAAAACATCATGCAAAATATTTCATCACCGTTGTAACTCCGTTTTCCGCAGACCCAAAACCAATATGATCGTGTGTTTTGATCTAAACGGAAAGCCTCAGGGTCAAGGTCACGACCTCACCAAAAGTAGTAACTTAAAATCACTACGCCATATAAACATTTAGTTATAAATCTGCGATTTTGTTTTTTAAAACGAAAGCTGAAAGTTCGGTATAGAATATGTTTCTTACAGAATATGTTACGATGGTAGCTGGGCTTGTATGAATTTCTGAGCTATAAAATGAGTTGTGGTCTATTTTTTTTACCGTAGCGTGTTATTTGTGTGCGGGGAAGGACACGCATTAACAATTTGCATGTGTAGAATGGAATTTTCCACTCCAGCAGTTAGAAGTTGATCGTGCTTCCATTTGCGGTCTTTCTGTTACGCGGGTGATCTGTTCGGGCGTTATCACTGAAAAGGTGAGTTTTGAGAGTTTTATTTTGTTTTAGTCTTGCAGTATAAGGCAATAGAATGTTTCTTTTTCATCTTACTTTCATATTTCGTAGTGTTTGCGTATTTTTGGCCAATATTTTGCAACCATGGCCAATTTAGATCGAACTTTTGATAGAATCTACGGCCAGTCATTTTGCCCCGCTCCGTCCGGTGTGGTAGTGATGTCCTGTTGCTCGCGCGCCGCAGCAGAGACCCGCACGACCTTCAGCCGGTACAGTCGCTGTTCTTTTACTCATCTTTCCGGTGTGTTCTTGATTTTTCCATCGTGTCCTATTTCGCTATATCAAATACCCAGACTGTATCATATTATTCATATTTAAGTGAATAATCAATTCAGTCATCATAACTTGGCATTTTTAACCCAAGCAATCAAAAAGAGGAAATTTATTCAATATTTTCACTCATCTGTGAAGGACGGGCTTTAATTCTTCATGATGGAGTTATTTTATATGTAAATCAATTTTACAAAAGCATTTGAATTGTAATTAAAAAAAAATTTCCCCAGTGGAGGCCAGATAAAGCAAGATGCTATCTTTATTCTTATTAAACATGACCAAAGAAACGTAGTGTTCGGTAAATGCAAAAAAAAAAAAGTAAAATTAGAAAATTTATTTTTTGACCATAATGTCCCAAATGAGAGACCAGTTTCTGAGACGGACCCATGAATGAGAGAATTATTTTTATTTTATTTTATTTTTTTACGTACATTATAGTAAACACAGCTTCAGTATAGCTCCATATCATGATTAGAGATGACGCCAATCTGATACCATCTGTATGAGGAGGATTTCAGAGAAACAGTGGTGGATCAGATATGTGAGAAATCACACACATATTTATAAAACACACTCACCGATCAGTCATAACATTAAAGCCACTGACAGGTGAAGAAGTGAATTACGTTGATGATCTCATTACAGTGGCGCCTATCAGGGGGTGGGATCCTACTGGGTTAGTCAAAATTATAGGAACACAAATGGATTATTTTTCTCCTGAATGTGTGCTGCGCCGTGACCGTGAAATGTGTCTCCGGGCTTTAAATGGTACTGTTGCTGGAACAGGTCGAGACGGTCCTGTAAATCATCTTGCACATATGATGCATGTTTTGTGAATAAATGGTTTCTACCATTTAAGTGTTCACATAATTTTGACTAGTGCTGTATTAGGCAGCAAGAGAACAGTCAGTTCTCAAAGTTAATGTGTTGGAAGCAGGAAAAACGTACAGGCGTAAGGATCTGAGTGACTTTGACGATGGCCAGATTGCGATGGCAAGATGAATGGGTCTCCAAAATGGCGCACGTTGTTGGGTGTTCCCGGTACGCAGTGGTTAGTACCTACCAAAAGTGCTCCTAGGATCCAAAGGACAACCGGTGACAGGGTCATGGGCGTCGAAGGTTCATTGATGAGCACGAAGGCTAGAACATATGGTCCAATCCGAGCACAAACTGGTGAGAGAGTGTATATATATTTCTCAATTGTCTGGAAAAGAAATTTAGATGGAAATTTCTATCTGATGAGATTTGTAGAAGAGACTTGCTGTATTTTCCAGTATAAGTGGTATCTGTGTGAAAGTTTAGTTCAACAATGTCTTGAAGCTTCGTAGTTTTTAAAGAAAACAATCTCAGACGGGTTTCAGTATCGGAAAAGAAAGCGATATGGCGCCACCTTTAATCGTAATCCATATCGTAGAAACGTCTTTGTATTGCGATATGTGATTGATTTTCTTTTTTCTTTTTTTGTCGTCATATTGTGCTCCTCTGTTGTTTCCCAAAAATTAGCAGTGTTTGATATCTGGGCTAAATTTTATCTCACATTTTTTGAAATTCTGCTTTCAGGCGTTGATACACCAGGGGTGGTGGGGTGTTTTTGTAAATATTACACAACGAAAAAGCGACTTTGTTTTGCAACAAGGTGTATTTTCCTGAGCTTTCGCACCACAAGTACACATCAGCCAGTCGCGTTGTGCAGAACAGACATAAGGGTTGTTTTACAATCAGGGTACGCAAGCTAAAAATCACATTTAACACTTCTTATCTTCAATATCAAAAGGCTTGACTAAATAAACTCGGTTGTTTATTGTAGCCCTGTGATCGCTCTATTTACCATGCAAAAAAAAAAATGTGGTGATAACGTTATTTTTGGTGACTGTATGGCAGTATGTGTCATATTTAGCAAAATTACTCGTGTCATTTAGAAAAAGTGCTTTTTTGACCACAGGTAGCTCCAAAAGGGATGCACTTACATCATTCTTTATACCATAAAACACATATTTGGTTCCATATCATTGGAAACATAGTTAAGTTTTAATGTTGAATGCCAGTAAGTTTTCAGACTATTTTGATCAAATTAGTGTCAAAAAAATGTCCCCTCCGAGACAGCTCATTTTTCAATATAAAATAACATATCTAAAATGATTATTTTCATCCTAAAATGTGGTCAAGATATCGGGACATAAATATTAGAGACAACTAACACAAAACTTACAGCCTTGTATTTAAAAGCACTACGGAAGTAGTGGATTCTGAACTGTCAAAAAAAAAAAATGTCCTCTCCGAGAATCACTTCATTTTTGACAAGGAGTCTTTGATAACATTTTTGCTACTTTTCTTTTGCTGTGTTCACACTTATACCGGTACGATAGTGGTATAACTGTATCGATACAAAGTATACCGGTACAGTTTAGCGCATCTGTCCACACTAGCGAGAAATGTTTGCGGTTTTCTTTCACGGTAGTTGAAATGCGCGTGCGCAAAAAGTTTCCGTGGTTACCGAGTAACTTCCTTCCGAGAATATATGGCATCCGTTATTTCGAGATCTCGAGAAAACAAAACAATTATTTCATGATCTCAGCTGGATCACTGTATCTCCGTCGGTAGAGACGAAGCCGGGCCAGTCTTCTGCGGAGGTGCCGCGGACTAATTTTGAAATTATCCCTTATTAAAAGACTTAATGCAATCTCTCCCTGTGTCAACCCCTGATCAAAATATTGCCTTATTAGGTGATCGATTATTCCAGACATTCTAATGACCAAAGTTGCGTCTATACAGAATGAGAAATAGCCCCAAAGTCAGCATATCACAAGTCTCTTGGCGCACCGGAATGAACCATTTCTCAGCTGTTTACTCGAGATCATGAAATAATTGTTTTGTTTTCTCGAGATCACAAATTAGTTGTGTTGTTTTCTCGAGATCCTGAATTAATTATGTCGTTATCTCAGGATAACAAGGTGAATTTAAAAAAAAAAAAAGGATTATATGAAGGGCCTCTCTCGGCTTCCGTACGGATGAAACGACGTGTGTGTGCTTTTTGTTGTCAGTGTACAGTCTGTATTTCTGGTGGTCATTTATTCAGTCGAATCGTATAAAACGCGCGAGGCAGCTGAGAAAGAAACAAACGAATCTCCGTTCTTCACTATTTTATTCAGCGAAGACATCGATTGAGGCGTGTGACTTTGCGCATGCGCATTATATTTGTATCGATACAGAGCCGCTTCATCTGTCCACACTACAGCACCGATACTGTACCGGCACGAAACCCATACATTTGTGGGTTTCGTACCGATACAGTTATACCGCTACAGTACCAGTATAGTTGCTAGTGTGGACAGGTGTTGCAGTACGAAAGTAGTTTCGTACCGGTACAGAATCCCTAGTGTGGACAGGGTATTTATCTTGTAGCAGATTACACAAAACTACCATACACGTACGTCAAAAAATTACCTGAAATCTGTTCTTTAACTCGTCCTTCACTTAAAAACTGGTACAAGAACCAGTTTGAATCAATTTGAATTCTGGACCCCTGTGACACAAACTTTGTACCCTGATTGTAAAACAACCCGTAACGTAGTGACCAGCAAAACAGCCTCAGATGTAACGATGAGTCTCTGTGATGCACCGGCGTCACCTACAGCCGGGAGCTGAGTGGCTGTATTTCACCCATGAACACGACACCGTGAGCGCGAGCGCTGCTTTCTGTCGTGTTGCCCAACATCCCGTCTCTCAGTTTCAGCTCTTGAATGCAGTTTGACGT
Source organism: Neoarius graeffei (assembly GCF_027579695.1). Lineage (NCBI taxonomy): Eukaryota > Metazoa > Chordata > Actinopteri > Siluriformes > Ariidae > Neoarius > Neoarius graeffei. The sequence continues at coordinate 15,264,164 of NC_083584.1, forward strand.
CACAGTTTCATGTTTTGTCCGGTGTGTAAAGACCATTAGGCTCAGATTGCGAGAAAAACTAAACTGTTTACTCTTAGATCAAGCTAAGTCTCAGTGAGAACCACACAATAGCGTAAAATATTCATAGTAATAATTATTTAAAAAATAGTGTTGTACAGGATGCTTTTAAAGAGGAACTGGAGTCATTTTACAACTTGCTTTATTTCTTAATTAATGTGTTACTCAATTACGTTTTCGGTTTTAGTCACCTTATATCGTGACTCGTATTGGCAATTAAATATTATACTTATCGGCCTATTCGGTTTTCAGCCGTGTTGAATTTAGATCAACAGGCGTCGCTTATCCACGCGATCTTCACGAGACTTGTGCGAGACTTCGAAACGTGGTGTCGGTGCCGCCATTTTGAAAACTGTTTTCCAAACGAAACATTGCACAAAAACGAGTTTAAATGACGATTACTGCCTACTTTTTTCAAACTTTCCTGATCGCTATCAAAACAAACTAAACTTCCGGCTTGATTACATCAGCATTCGAAAGAGGGCGCGCGCGTCTTTTGACAACGTTGGCAGATGTTGCTCCGTGTCCGAAATCGCTCCCTACTCACTATATAGGGCACTATGTAGTGAGGACACCATTTTGTAGCGCTGTCCAAAACCTTAGTGAGGATTATTTGCACCCTATAGAGATCTTGCAGTCACGTGACCGGAAAGTTAACAGCCGCCATCTTGTCGGTAAAAAACACAGCTGAATACTGCTGCACTCGTGTACAGAATGGATCAATTTCAACGGACGGACTACACGGCTCATTTTTCTAATGAACAGATAACTAGATATATGTCTAAAATAAACGATCTACAGATTAGTGACCCTTATCAATTACCGGACGTAGTTTTCACGACCGTGTCAGTGGATATGGAACTGCCAGCGAAATACCCAGACGTGTATAATTACCTCATCAACTTTCCCTCACTGTTCAGTGGTGAAGCACTGCGTGCTTATAAATCTCTGGACAGTTATCTTTACAGAAATTCAGGATTTGTCAGAGACTCAGATGTGGCATCTTGTAAACAAGAAAATAACAATCCTCATTGGACGGGTAAGTCACTTAAGTATTACTAGTACTGATAGCACTGACCAGCCGATAATAGAATAGAATAAGGCAATTCCAGCTGTAATTCCAAATCGTCCGTCTTGTTTACCATGGATCTGGCGTTGGAGAGGTAGAGGCTTGGCAGTGGAGGTTTGAGTGGCTGTTTTCTGAGCTTAGTCAACAGGCCGGCTCTGCCTGCAGCCTCGCTTTTGCTTCCGCTCCCGGCGCCGCCTCCTTCGCTTTGCTTCCGATAACAATCCACGGAGACCCCGCTGGTCTCGCTATCTCGTCCGGAATGTTGTGCATGCGATGGAAATCGCTACAAACCGTCATTTTCTGCTGGAAACCAATGTCCAGTAAGTCCATACGGTTGTAGTGGATATTGAAGTCCGGTACAGACGAACAACACGCAAAAATACACACACAAAACGTAAAAAACGTGCACAGGTAGGGAGAGCTTGTAGCCGCAGCTGTTGTAGTAGAATTGTATATAGTAGGGTTTTCCAGAAGAAAAGGTAGAAGTAGAAGGCGGAAATATGGCGTTTGACCGACAAGATGGCGTCTGTCACAATTTGGATCGGCTGTGACGTCACATGCAAGATCTCGATATAGTGCACTCAAAGTATCCTACAATGCATCCCGAAAAATAGTTTCAACAATGGTCACTAACCAAAGCAATATATCCCATCATGCATTGCGGTCGCGCTGAAAGAAATCAAATTAAAAGTCTCAAATGTGATTTAATAAAAGGCAGCGGCAAAGAAGAACGAAAGGATTCATCCTTGATTTAAAAGAACTGAAAGCTGCAGGTACTTTGTATTGATTAATGTGGGAAATGCGCTCAGTATAATATGGATTTATCACAAAAACACAGTGGAGGAAATAATTATTTGATCCCTTGCTGATTTTGTAAGTTTGCCCACTGGCAAAGATATGAACAGGCTATAATTTTAAGGGTAGGTTTATTTTAACAGTGAGAGATGGAATATCAAAAAGGAAATCCAGAAAATCACATTTTATAAAATAAATAAATTGATTTGCATTTCGTTGAGTGAAATAAGTATTTGATCCCCTACCAACCATTAAGAGTTCTGGCTCCCACAGACCAGTTAGACACTCCTAATCAACTCGTTACCTGCAGCGGTCTTAAATTGACACCTGTATAAAAGACACCTGTCCACAGAATCAATCAATCAATCAATCAATCAATCAGACTCCAACCTCTGCAACATGGGCAAGACCAAAGAGCTGTCTAAGGATGTCCGGGACAAGATTGTAGAGTTGCACAAGGCTGGACTGGGCTACAAAACCATAAGCAAGAAGCTGGGTGAGGAGGAGACAACTCTTAGTGCAATAGTTCGAAAATGACCATCAATCGACCTCGGTCTGGGGCCCCACGCAAGATCTCGCCTCGTGCGGTATCAGTGATCACGAGAAAGGTGAGAGATCAGCCTAGAACTACACGGGAGGAGCTTGTGAATGATCTTAAGGCAGCTGGGACCACAGTCACCAAGAAAACCATTGGTAACACATTACGCCGTAATGGATTAAAATCAGGGCTTTGAACCAGAATTTTTTTCCTATTGGTTCGTTCCGAACAGAAACGGAATTTTAACGTTTCCGGTTTTGGGTTCCACCATTAAATAGACGTTCTCAAACCGGTTAGAACAAAAAAATTTTGTTCCCGGAACGGTTAATTACGTTCCCTGTCAGCTGTTTAACAAATGGCTATAAAATTATGTCTCTGTCTCATCCAGCTTAAGCCAAATGTAGGCTAATTCTATTACAACCTTCATTAAATAAGACAAGAAATAATTCAAAACAATTATTATTTCAAATGTTGGCGATTTGGATTCTCAGTATGTCTTCCCATCTACACAAACAGAAAAAGTGCCTAAAATGAAAGAGAATTCGTTTAGTGTGTTACCAAAGGCTAGTCAGGCCCTATGCATTGATAGGCTAACAGAGGTTAACGTTATTTAATGTTCGCGAGCCTCTCATTAACGTGGACAAATGTATTGATATCGTGTTTGAAATTGACGTTTTTGAATAACGATAGACTGCAATATTTACCTCTTATTTAAGATGTGGAGACGTGGTAGTAGTCCACCCTCCCTCCCGCTCTCTCCATTCAGTCAGCGAACGTCACACAGGAAGTGAACCCCAGCGGGTCATAGAAACTTGCGCAGGAGAAGAATGACTTTTTTATTTGTAGGCTACGGAAACTTTGAGGAACGAAATAAAACCCGGTATTAACCGGTTACCATTATTTTTAAAAAGCGTTTCTGTTCCGGAACATAAAAAATAATAAAGTTTCTGGTTTCGTTTCTGTTCCATGTGAAATAGAAAAAGTTCCCGGTTTTCGTTTTCGTTCCTTGAACCGGTTCAAAGCCCTGGTTAAAATCCTGCAGTGCCCGCAAGGTCCCCCTGCTCAAGAAGGCACATGTGCAGGCCCGTCTGAAGTTTGCCAATGAACACCTGAATGATTCTGAGAGTGATCGGGAGAAGGTGCTGTGGTCAGATGAGACCCAAATCGAGCTCTTTGGCATTAACTCAACTCATCGTGTTTGGAGGAAGAAAAATGCTGACTATGACCCGAAGAACACCATCCCCACTGTCGAGCATGGAGGTGGAAACATTATGCTTTGGGGGTGTTTCTCTGCTAAGGGCACAGGACTACTTCACCGCATCAGTGGAAGAATGGACGCAGCCATGTACCGTAAAATCCTGAGTGACAACCTCCTTCCCTCTGCCAGGACACTGAAAATGGGTCGTGGATGGGTCTTCCAGCACGACCATGACCCAAAACATACAGCCAAGGCAACAAAGGAGTGGCTCAAGAAGAAGCACATTAAGGTCATGGAGTGGCCTAGGCCAGGGGTTCCCAAACTTTTCCATGCCAAGGCCCCCCAAACAGCATTAGCTTCTGGCCGGGGACCCCCTTTGCAAACCCACAGACAATGCTACAAAATATGTAAAGAAACACCAACTTTTAGAATGTTTTCTCTTACTTTTATTCAATATTCAATAATTGTTACATTTGTTTAGCATAAGAATATTATTAACTAACATGTTTTCAACACAAATATTTTCGCACTGAATAATAAACTGTATAACCTCCTGTAGTACCTGATTCAACTCGTTATCCATCCTTTTTGCGACCAGTGCCTCGCGATGGAGCCTGCAGTGTGTGGCCACTACATTTGGGGCCTTCTGCTTAATGAGAGCGGTCGCTCCACTGATCTTCCCGGTCATTGCCGCGGCTCCGTCCGAACACACCCCCACACAACGGGTCCAGTCCAATCCGTTAGGCTCGATATAATCGTCCAAAACTTGAAAAATGTCTTTCCCAGTAGTTCTTCTCATCTCATTATCTGTAGCCGCTTTATCCTTCTACAGGGTCGCAGGCAAGCTGGAGCCTATCCCAGCTGACTATGGGCGAAAGGCGGGGTACACCCTGGACAAGTCGCCAGGTCATCACAGGGCTCAGTAGTTCTTCTTTCAAGTGCTTTACAAAATAGTATTTCCTCCACAAATCTTTCCTGTGAAATAAATCTGATGTACACAAGCAGTTGGGCCTCATTGGATAAATCTGTGCTCTCATCCAGCTGAAGTGCGAAGTATTCGCTGGCTCTCACCTGCTCCAACAGCTGAGCGGATACGTCTCGAGCCATGTCACCAATCCGTCGGCTCACGGTGTTATCAGAGAGTGGGACAGCATCGATTTTTTTTGGCAGCATCCTCACCAAGCAATTCTCGGACAATGTCTTTGGTGGCTGGTAAAATCAAATCTTCTCCAATTGAGTGAGGTTTTTTAGCACGAGCAATGTGGTACGAGGCTAAAAATGATGGCTTCAGGGCCCGCTCGGGGACAGTAGCTTGCTGGGTGAATGCAGCAGATTGCCTGACCAAATGCTCTTCTTTGCGTCTGAAGAAATCTACTGTTTCTTCGGCGTCTGTCGGATGTTTTTGTACCAAGTGACGCTGAAGTTTCGAAGGTTTTAAGCGCTCGTTTGACAGGGTCTCCAGACAGAGGACGCATTTCAGGCAATCATGGCCATTTTTTCTGTATGGCTGTAAAGCCATATGCTGCCTCATATTTTCGGATTTTAGTTGGCCAGGACTTCTTAGTTTTTTTTCGCAGCAGTGTCCTCCACAGCAGGGCTGTTGGTTTGTTCCTTCGGTCTCTTCTTCAGAAACCTGTCCATTTTGCGCTAGCAGTACGCTAGCTTGAGGAGCAAAGCAGCTTGATAAATGGCGCAAACCGCAACGTCACAGGCAATCGGAGAGATGAGCATGGCAAACAACGTTTCGGTATGATGTATTATTATTAATAATTGTATTTTATAATAATGATTAAAAAACTAATTACAATATATTTAATAATAATTATTTTTAAAAAGTATTTTTTTTCCCGGAATTTTTTGTTATCGTCCCTCCAACTTTCTGAGGCCCCCCGGGCGGCCCCCACTTTGAAAACCACTGGCCTAGCCAGTCTCCGGACCTTAATCCCATAGAAAACCTATGGAGGGAGCTGAAGCTCCGAGTTGCGAAGCGACAGCCTCAAAACCTTAATGATCTAGAGATGATGTGCAAAGAGGAGCGGACCACAATTCCTCCTGACATGCGCAAACCTGGTCATCAACTACAAGAAACGTCTGACCGCTGTGCTTGCCAACAAGGGTTTTGCCACCAAATACTAAGTCTTGTTTGCTAGAGGGTTCAAATACTTACTTACATGTCAACCTTTGGTCAATCAAACCTGTATAACCAACCTCCAAAATCCGTATTTCCCTTATAAAATCCGTATAAGATGCAAATTAAAATAATTTACCTAAAATTTGAATGATAATTAACAATGATATATCCCAGTTACTTTTTATTCAATATTAATAACAATAAACCTTCAGAATGAATACAAAGCTCCAATGTTCGACAAAAACACAGTGTTATCAGCGTAGTTACGAAGGAAATACTTCGTTGTTTGGAGACAGGTTTCACCGAGCGGCTTTTATGCGCGCGAGACTTCATATTAGCCACAAAGTCAGGAAAATCTGTTCGTAAAATTACGTTATAATGACCAAATACAATGAAAAGTATTTTTCCAGTCTCACCTGTGAAAGGTAATCCCATGTGATCTCGTTTGGACAGAAAACCTGTTGGTACAGTTAAACGCAGCACATGAATGAGGCATCTTTATTCTCCGCTTTGACCCATCCAATATGGCGGCGAGGATGATGTATGACACTACGCAGAAGGCGGCGTCTATGTTTATATGTCTATGACTTCACGGTTGGCGGGATTCTCGCAATGCGGTGTGCGCATGATCAAAACTGGAACGAGGTCTCGCTACCACAAGATAACGCGCGATTTCATAAGGCTCTTTACTGTCTGTCTGTGGTGTACAGTACGTTTGTAAATGTTATGCGCTCTTTTATCATCGTGGGAATTGAGTATAGCTCTAAATAAATATTTAAGTTTTTTTTAAGAATCCGTATAACTTTATTTGTACGCCCGTATACTACGTTTATTGAATCAAATCCGTATAAAATACAGACATTCCATATAGGTTGACATATATGTACTTATTTCACTCTAAGAAATGCAAATCAGTTTATATCTTTTTTATATGAAGCTATTTTCTGGATTTTCTTTTTGATGTTTTGTCTCTCACAATTAAAATAAACCTACCATTAAAATTATAGAATGTTCATTTCTTTGTCACTGGACAAACTTACAAAATCAGCAAGGGATCAAATAATTATTTCCTCCACTGTACCGTACACGCATGTATTTATTATTTTGAAAACCCACCAGCCGACTGATCTGGCGCGTTTTAATCGTGCAACAGTAATGACGTAAATACCAGCACGACGGACGAGTGTCAGAAAGCGTTTTTTTCATTTTACCAATGAGCTCGCTGTATAGTCCTCTATATTGTAATTCCCTATACAGGGAGTAGGGAACGAGCGAGCGATTTCGGACACAGCGTTTGATTTCCGCTGTACGTTTTACTTCCGTCCTACGATGTCTCACACAGGTCTCAACGAATCTCGTTTACAGCCATTGCTTTGACGTATGGACTGATGTATTAGAGTGTATTTCAAACACTCATAACTTGCTATAGCAGCGACAAAATAGCCATCAAAAATGGATTCCGATATTTAAACGGGTACCAAATATAATATATACAGTTGCTGATGTGACAAAGTAACGTATTCTTAAGTATTCTATCAAATTTATATACTAGAAAACAACGAAATATCTTGGTAATTGTAAATATAATACTTTATACGCTAAACCGCACAAGAGTCGGCATTTTTAAAAGACCGTGACGTCAGCGCTACCCACTGCACTAGCGGAACTCTCCGAAATAGAGGAGACAAGCGTGTAATCATGGCGTTGGGCGCATCAAGTGAAAGCGACAGCTCTGTCGAATCATACGAAGAGATCCCGCAAGACACACTGCAAGCAGGCTATGGCTTAGAAGGGTACCAGTTTGAACCTAGGAGAGGTACTCTCGACTCCGGTGATGAAATAAGAGAAGAAAGCTCGGATGACGGCGAGGATGAGACTGATGCTGACCATGGGCATGGCGAGCGTGGGGCAGAGCGTCTGCGTGCAGGTGACACGGCGTAGTGCTCATGCGGAAAATGTAACGTGGAGTTGCTCACGAGTCCAGCAGAATTTATTTGGCACCACCCATGGACTTGCGAAATCGTCGCAAGAGGCAGAAACAGGTATTTCACACGCGCTATTCCCAACCTCAATGAGCCAACACAACTGGGCGCATACATACGTCATGAGTGTTACGCAGAGAAAATGAACGTGCATTCTGATTGGATAAAATTAATATCATGGCGGGCTGTTCAAACTGCGGAAATAGTTTGCTCGAGCTACTTTCAAAACACTTTCCAACCTTAGAACAAAAAACTTTTGTAAGTCTTGAATAAGGTTCGTTAATGTGTGTTTTATTGTTATATTTACTCTATGTATTGCCCTCTGTTCCCCTTTAATAAAATGAGAGAAATAGAATTTTGATTAAAAAAATTTGCCTTCAGTTCTCCTTTAAGGAAATGGTATTTAAAAACCATCACCAGTCAGTCAGTCAGTCAGTCAGTCAGTCAGTCAGTCAGTCATAGCGTGTACTGTTTAATTTTAGCAGCATTTACTGTTGATATAACGCCTCATACGGGACCAGTCAAAGGTTTGGACACATCAAATTCAGTGTTTTTCTTCTTTAGTTTTATTAATTGCGTCACTTCATGTTTTAAAGTAATGATGGATGTCGTTTCTGTTTAGTTAGTGAGCGGTTCTTGACATAATACTGGATGGATTACGACAGTTGTGGTGTTGAATAGGGCTATTTACTGCATTATTATTATTATTATTATTATTTGCTATTTACCGTTTGATCTCAACACATTTAACAAGGCAAGAAACTCATCCACTAACTTTTGACGAGGCACCTGTTAATTGAAAAGCATTCCATGTGACCTCCTCGTGAAGTTGAAGATAATGAGAATAGTGTACAAAGCGCCATCAAGGTAAATACTTTGAAGAAGCGAAAATATAAAACTTATCCAGTGTGAGATTTCATAGTTTTGATGTCGGCACTATTGTTGTACAACGTAGAAAATGGTTAAAAAAGGACATGGATGAAACATTGCTACATCTTTTTTTTTTTTTTTTTGGATGTGAAAGGACCAAAACATTTATCAATGATCTAACCCAGGGGTTTTCAAAGTGTGGGAGAGTCAGCCCCCCGTCAGAGAGCAAATAAACAACAGCGCCCCCCCTTACAATGTTTGTTGTTGCTGTACTTAATGTTCCATTCGTATTTAGGTACTAAATTTGTTATATGGTCGTATTTAGGTACTAAAAATCCATCCATTTTGTCTCTGGCAAAGGCTAGCTGAAGTTCGCTAAATGTCCGCAATAGTAACTTATTCTGGGCGGCACGGTGGTGTAGTGGTTAGCGCTGTCGCCTCACAGCAAGAAGGTCCGGGTTCGAGCCCCGTGGCCGGCGAGGGCCTTTCTGTGCGGAGTTTGCATGTTCTCCCCGTGTCCGCGTGGGTTTCCTCCGGGTGCTCCGGTTTCCCCCACAGTCCAAAGACATGCAGGTTAGGTTAACTGGTGACTCTAAATTGACTGTAGGTGTGAATGTGAGTGTGAATGGTTGTCTGTGTCTATGTGTCAGCCCTGTGATGACCTGGCGACTTGTCCAGGGTGTACCCCGCCTTTCGCCCGTAGTCAGCTGGGATAGGCTCCAGCTTGCCTGCGACCCTGTAGGACAGGATAAAGCGGCTACAGATAATGAGATGAGATGAGTAACTTATTCTGGTTTATTTTTCCTCATGTTGCCCCCCCCCCGAAGAACTCTGGCACCCCCTAGGGGAGGCGCGCCCCACACTTTGAAAAGCCCAGATCTAAACAATCACCTCTTTATCCATCTCGAGACACCGCACTCCCTTAGTGATAAAGATTTTTATTTTTTATTCTGAAAACCCCACAAGCAAATCACTGGAATATGTGGTGAACTTCTTTAATTTGACCTGCGAGTTGGCCTAGTGGTTAGCGTGCCTGCCTCTCAATCAGGACATCGCGAGTTTTACTCACGGTCAGGTCGTACCAAAGACAATCATAAAAATGGTACCGTCTGGCACGGCACGCTGCAATACAGATGCGAGTGGGGAGTCAAACTCTTGCAGTTACCAAAAGACCCGCCCCCCCACTGTAACCCTAGCTATGTAATAGGCCAGAGGCCGAGGGCTACGGAAACGGAGATCGGCGCCGCCAAACGCACCATGTGGCGTGGGAAGGACTTTGAGTCTTTATTTTGCAGGCAGAATTTTTCCTTCATAAAAAAAAGGCAAAAAACACATCCTTCCTTCTGTAAGTTTATTTTGGAGTTATGGTGCGTTCATGTGCTATGGGAATTATGGTAAATACTAGTGCTGTCAAAAATGTCGCGTTATTAACGCGTTAACTTGACTCAATTCTAACGGCGATAATTTTTTTATCGCGAGATTAATGCTCTGTGACATGATGCCATGCCCCGCACAGCCAGAGTCCTCTGCCCTCCCCCGAAGAGCCACGGTGCTCGGCTTAGGTTTCGTTTTCCCATCGGCGGCTCCAGCCCCACTTTGCAGTGGCTGTGACAAGACGTGTTATGCTCTGCAATAAAAAAAAAAACATTGGTACAACCAGTGTTCGAACTATGCCGATATTTTCGGGGGGTCCCTTTTTTTTCCCTTGGGGGGGTGCTTGCGCTTGTCTCAGAGTGTGGATCTCCATCACACGCTCACTTCGGATATGCAGATGCTTCCCGTTACACACGATTGCTATGTCAATAAACGTCATTTTACCAATATTTCAGAGACCCCCCAACATTTCCCAAATCATGTTTTCAAGGGATCTCATGTCTGTTTCAGGGGATCTCGGATCCCCCGAGTACCCCCGTAGTTCGAACAGTGAGCAAGCCCATTCACTTTTTTATGCTGATAAGAGAATTACAATGGTTTTTCATGTGACAAAAATGTGCGATTAAATTGCGATTAATCGTGAGTTAACTATGACAGTCGCGACATTAATCGCGATTAAATATTTTAATCGCTTGACAGCACTAGTAAATACCAAACGCCGACATGGAAAGCACACACGAACGCCCCCTCTTGTGGTATTTTCCACTGGGCAACTCGTAGAAAATTTTGATACACGAGTTGCCAAGATGAGATGAACTTTAACCTTTTCAACATGGCGGCGAGCGGTACAGGACTAGCTTATGAACCAAGAAAGAAGTGGTTTTCACCTACGGAAAGCTGACTCTCACCTTTTAAACGAGTCATGTTATGTATATTATATTATTATAATATGTATATTATAGCCTAATACAAAATATTCTGTGGCTGTCCAAAGAACGCCAACAATGATCTCGATACTGGCTACTCTCATTGTGGCTGCAGCCAAATTTCCAAAAACTGCGTGGCATTCAATGTGTTAAGAAAATCTCTACTTGTCATGATCAGGAAATATTCAGCATTATTTACCTTTTGACTTTTGATAACTCGTATTCCTGCTGCAGCTGATGAACAAGGCAATCTACACTAAGTAACTTTAAAAACGCACATTGATAAAACTTGCTGAATTCGTGCTGAGTTTATCTCAAGAAGAAAAGAAATATATCACAATGGAAAAATAACTTCGTTCCGCCCGAATAAGTTCCAAATCTGTGCTCAAATCAGAATTTAAGGGAGTTGTACTCAATAACGTACAATATGACTCGGGTAGTCAATGACATGGACAGGCTTTAATTTTCAAACAAATTTTGCATACACTGTACACACACAATCTTACCTATAAATACCCGGGGGAAATGATGGGAAAATTGTCATTATTAAAGATGCCACGCCTAAGCCAAAATCAACGTGAACAGGCCATCGGGATGTTGCGTGCCGGAAGTACACAGACGGAGGTCGCCCGGCACTTCGGTGTTCATCATTCGACCATTTCCCGTTTGAGTCAGCGTTACAGACAGACAGGGAGCACCAGGGATCGTCCACGCCCTGGTCAGCCTCGAGTCACGACGCCAGTTCAGGATCAGCACATCAGGCGAGCTCACCTCCGTGACAGATTCGGCAGCTGGGCCATAGAAGGTTCACGCTGCACGCTACACGCTACACGCATGTAAAGAAAAGTGGACAAACGTAGCATGACTTGCTCTGGGCCATAGAACGGCGTTCACGTTGCACGCTGCACACTTCACGCGTGAAGCGAGAAATGAACATGCACACTTTTTTCTAGGCGTGAAGATGGAAATTCCAGTCAATGCATGCGGTCACCGCCACGCCAGCCAATCAGAACGGGTCTAGGGAGATAACGCTATGCTTTCAGGGGGAAACTTCAGAAAAAATATAATTGAATGGTATAATTGAAAAATAGTTCTTCATCGGGATTGTCAAGCAGATTATAGAATGTTCGGTGAAATTCACCACGGGTTTCTCTCAGAAGGAAGTGTTCTCGGCTCCAAATTCTGTTCCTTTTTCTCTTCCTCTGTCTCAGTAAAAGCAGAATGAGGCAATCGTCGTCATCCGAAGAGTCCATATTGTTGGTTACTCGGTCAAAGTAGAACAGACGCAACACGTGAACATCCAAGCATGAAGTTTAATGGCCCAGGGTCCGGTTCTTCACGTGAACGTGTAGCGTGCAGCGTGCAGCGTGAACCTTCTATGGCCCAGCTGCCTTCCTGACACCCTCAGTCACGGCTGCTGAGACCCCTGGACGACACAGACCCAGAATCTCCAGCATGACGGTCCGAACATGGACCAACTGTCACTTTGAATTTTTTTATTGTGAATTAATTCTTGAGTTTGACAATAAATGTCCTTTATCGATGTTTCAAGATGTGTGTGCATTATATACAATATCATAAATTTCAAATATATGCATGGATCTAAAGTGATATCGTGTTGAATTCCATTGTGCGTTTTTAAAGTTACTTAGTATATAATTGTTTTCGCCAAATAACAGGCCCGATTCTGAATCTGGTCCACCATCTTTAATTTGTCAACAACAACAAAAGCATGTGAACACAACACACTGGTAAATACCACTTCCCAACTGGAAAATATCATCTTCCCATAGCACACGAACGCAGCATGAGACTCGCTCCTCAACTCTGTCCGTGTTGTAAGAAATAAAAAAAATAAATAAAAAGAAAATTACAGACTACTGTGCGTCTTCCACACAGTCCTAAAAAGATTTCCTCTTTTTTTTTCATTCTTTCTTTTCCGTCTCCTGTCTGTAAATTGTAATGATGTACCGTTGCTGCGTCGTCCATGTCGTGGCGTTGTATGTTGTGTTCTGATATGCATCAGTTAAAAAAAAAAAAATACAGCAAACCCTCTGAATGAGTAGCGTAGGGGTGTACAAACTTCTGACTGATCCTGTGTATAAAGTTTTATATTCAAATAATTGTGATGTTTCAACCACCAACCCAGGCAGGAGGAAAAAAAAAAAAAATGTCAAGTTGTACCAATGTGTAGAAAAACCACAGAACTGCACGCACGCACGCACTGGGGTGAAGGGAGAGAGGCGTGTGGTCTGTAGATAACGCTGCTTTTCTACTGTCTACAGACGCAAGAGACGCAACTTCAACAAGCAGGCGACGGAGGTCCTGAACGAGTATTTTTACTCGCACCTGTCCAACCCGTACCCCAGCGAGGAAGCCAAGGAGGAGCTGGCCAAAAAGTGTGGCATCACGGTGTCTCAGGTCAGAAACGCACCAGCAGCTCGGATCAGGACTCACTGAAAAGAAGCGGTTTTGTTCTTTCTCATCACTCGGAAAGCACGATTCACTGGAGATGGGACAGGAAGTGAACAGTGTTCATGTGGGGGCGGGGTCTTGAAAGATGAAAGATGATGGGAAACGAGTGGGCGGGGCTGTGGTCTCAAACCCGTGACCTTTTGGTACCAAAGCTGCTTGTCGAAGGCTTCCATTAGGCCCCGAGCGGGTAAAAACCGCTAATCGTTAGCCAGCGCTCACGCTCCGTCTCGTCCACTTACGTACTGCGTCCGCTGACGTACAGCGTAAACGTGATTTTCTGGTTTCGACCTCATGCACTTGTTCCACGATGGAGCGAACGTCGAGATTTTATTTCCGACATCATCTGCATGCCGTTTGGTTGAACGTGAGGCGCAGGAGATCTTCGGGGGTGACGTTGTCGCACACGGACGTGCTGTTCCTCACGGGTTCCTCAGGGGTTCCGAGAACAGGCAGCTGCCGTTGAGTCTCTTCACATCTCACTTCATTGCTTTTAAACTCGAGCTCAGGGTTCAGACGAGACTCCACTAATTATCTGCAGAAATTAACTTCTGAAATCTGAATATCGATCCGAGTCGTTCGTCCGAGACTCTGGTTTAATTATCATCAGCTCTCCATCTGAATCTCTCGCCTGATTGTTCTCCTCCTCTTTCTCTTCTTTCCTTCTGTTTGCGACCTGTTTTTTCCCTGTTTATTTTTATAGAGAAGGAAGAAAAAAATACTGAGGAAATCTGATATCATTTTAAACTTTGTCCCTCTTTTCTGTCTCCTGTTCAGAATTTCTCTCTCTAGTTCTTTTTTTTCTCCTCCGTCTTTCCTTTTCCTTTCTTTCGTATTTTCTTAGACATTTACTCAGTCTTTGTGTCAACGCTTTAAAGATTTTTTTTACATTTTCTTCACACTCAGTTATTCAGCCTCTACACTTTCTTCTCTTAATATTTTACGTTTTCCCCTCGTCTTTCTTTATTTCCTTCTTTATTCACTGTCTTTTTAAATCAACTTTCACTTTTTGCTTTTTCTCTTGCTGTGCTAACTCTCGCTCTCGGTTCTCTGTGCCCTCTCTGTTCTCTCTCTCTCTGTCTTTGTGTCTCTCTTTTTCTCTCTCTCTGTTCTCTGTGTGCCCTCTCATTCTTTCTCTCTCTCTCTGTGCCCTCTCGTTCTCTCTCTCTGTGCCCTCTCATTCTCTCTCTCTGTGCCCTCTCGTTCTCTCTCTCTGTGCCCTCTCGTTCTCTCTCTCTGTGCCCTCTCGTTCTCTCTCTCTGTGCCCTCTCTGTTCTCTCTCTCTGTGCCCTCTCGTTCTCTCTCTCTGTGCCCTCTCGTTCTCTCTCTCTGTGCCCTCTCGTTCTCTCTCTCTGTGCCCTCTCGTTCTCTCTCTCTGTGCCCTCTCGTTCTCTCTCTCTCTGTGCCCTCTCGTTCTCTCTCTCTGTGCCCTCTCTGTTCTCTCTCTCTGTGCCCTCTCGTTCTCTCTCTCTGTGCCCTCTCGTTCTCTCTCTCTGTGCCCTCTCGTTCTCTCTCTCTGTGCCCTCTCGTTCTCTCTCTCTGTGCCCTCTCTGTTCTCTCTCTCTGTGCCCTCTCGTTCTCTCTCTCTGTGCCCTCTCGTTCTCTCTCTCTGTGCCCTCTCGTTCTCTCTCTCTGTGCCCTCTCTGTTCTCTCTCTCTCTGTCTGTCTTTGTCTCTCTCTTTTTCTCTCTCTCTGTTCTCTGTGTGCCCTCTCATTCTTTCTCTCTCTCTCTCTCTGTGTGCCCTCTCGTTCTCTCTCTCTGTGCCCTCTCTGTTCTCTCTCTGTCTGTGCCCTCTCTGTTCTCTCTCTCTCTGTGCCCTCTCTGTTCTCTCTCCCTCTCTCTGTGCCCTCTCTGTTCTCTCTCTCTCTGTGCCCTCTCTGTTCTCTGTGCCCTCTCTGTTCTCTCTCCCTCTCTCTGTGCCCTCTCTGTTCTCTCTCCCTCTCTCTGTGCCCTCTCATTCTCTCTCTCTCTGTGTGCCCTCTCATTCTCTGTTCTTGCTCTCTCTCTCTGTGTGCCCTCTCATTCTCTGTTCTCGCTCTCTCTCGCTCTCTCTGTGTGCCCTCTCGTTCTCTCTCTCTCTCTCTCTCTCTCTCTGTGTGCCCTCTCATTCTCTGTTCTCTCTCTCTCTCTGTGTGCCCTCTCATTCTCTGTTCTCGCTCTCTCTCGCTCTCTCTGTGTGCCCTCTCGTTCTCTCTCTCTCTCTCTCTCTCTCTGTGTGCCCTCTCATTCTCTGTTCTCTCTCTCTCTCTGTGTGTGCCCTCTCATTCTCTGTTCTCGCTCTCTCTCTGTGTGCCCTCTCATTCTCTGTTCTCGCTCTCTCTCTGTGTGTGCCCTCTCATTCTCTGTTCTCGCTCTCTCTGTGTGTTCTCTCTCTCTCTCTCTGTGTGCCCTCTCATTCTCTGTTCTCGCTCTCTCTGTGTGTTCTCTCTCTCTGTGTGCCCTCTCATTCTCTGTTCTCTCTCTCTCTGTGTGCCCTCTCGTTCTCTGGTCTCGCTCACTCTCTGTGTTCTCTCTCTCTCTCTCTCTGTGTGCCCTCTCTCTGTTCTCGCTCTCTCTCTCTGTGCCCTCTCATTCTCTGTTCTCGCTCTCTCTCTCTCTCTGTGCCCTCTCATTCTCTGTTCTCGCTCTCTCTCTCTCTCTCTCTCTCTGTGTGCCCTCTCATTCTCTGTTCTCTCTCTCTCTCTGTGCCCTCTCATTCTCTGTGTGCCCTCTCATTCTCTGTTCTCGCTCTCTCTCTCGTGTTCTCTCTCTTTGTGTTCTCTGTTCCTTCTCTGTTTGTTCTCTCTCTCTGTGTGCCCTCTCATTCTCTGTTCTCGCTCTCTCTCTCTCTCTCTCTGTGTGCCCTCTCATTCTCTGTTCTCGCTCTCTCTCTCTCTCTCTCTGTGTGCCCTCTCATTCTCTGTTCTCGCTCTCTCTCTCTCTCTCTGTGTGCCCTCTCATTCTCTGTTCTCGCTCTCTCTCTCTCTCTCTCTCTCTCTCTCTCTCTCTCTCTGTGTGCCCTCTCATTCTCTGTTCTCGCTCTCTCTCTCTCTCTCTCTCTGTGTGCCCTCTCATTCTCTGTTCTCGCTCTCTCTCTCTCTCTCTCTCTCTGTGTGCCCTCTCATTCTCTGTTCTCGCTCTCTCTCTCGTGTTCTCTCTCTTTGTGTTCTCTGTTCCTTCTCTGTTTGTTCTCTCTCTCTGTGTGCCCTCTCGTTCTCTGTTCTCTCTCTCTCTCTCTCTCTCTCTCTCTCTCTCTCTCCAGCTCCATGTTTCATGGCCGTGTATTAAATCTGTTCAGTCAAGGATGCTGTCGTGAAATAAATGTTAATGAAATAAAACATGGCTCTCTAATTAATTAGAGGATGATATGACTCTTCTCATGTATCCTAATAATTAGAGAAAACACTTCATGTATGAAATCCTCAGTTCTTTAATTTCAGTGGATTGTAAAATCCATTTTGGTTAAGCCCCGCCCCTTACAGCGGGACTGATCAGGTTTTAAAGGAGATCTCTTACCTCGGCTCATGAAGTACCACTTAGGAGAACTCGAGAGGAACGATGAGAATTTTTTTGTGAATGCTGTTGCGTGTGTGGGGGGGAGGGTTGTTTGTTTTTACACACACACATATATATATATATATATATATATATATATATATAAAACCCCATGTAGATACTGCAGTTTATATAAGAAAAACTTAATGACTGAAGTATTGAATAGATTTTACTCACAGTACTGTGTGTGTGTGTGTGTGTGTGTGTGTGTGTACATATTCATTGTTTTCTTATGAGACTTGTTACTTTAAAATATATTTAAGTTATTCCACAAAATCGAGTCGTACATGAGCTGATAGCCGACAAGGCGCGTAGCACCGAGTTGTCTGTAAGCTGTGTACGATGAGATTGAGTGGAATAACTGTTTTATTCTATCCACATTCACTGGATTTTGAGAATCAGAGCTTTTTTTTTGCAAATTCAATCAATAAAAACTTTATACAAAACGTCTGACAAAATCATTTCCACTTTTAATTTTTGGGGGTCCCACAGGGGTCAGTTTTAGGCCCCCTTCCCTTCTTTCTTTATTTGCTCCCGCTCGGTTTCATTCTTAGGAGGCGCAGCATTTCATTCCACTGTTATATGGTCGACAGTCAGATATACAGTGGTGCTTGAAAGTTTGTGAACCCTTTAGAATTTTCTATATTTCTACATAAATATGACCTAAAACATCATCAGATTTTCACACAAGTCCTCAAAGTAGATAAAGAGAACCCAGTTAAACAAATGAGACAAAAATATTACACTTTTAATAAGATTGCTGTACACCAACACAACCCATCTAACTTGAAGGAGTTGGAGTAGTTTTGCCTTGAGGAATGGGCAAAAATCCCAGTGGCTGGATGTGCTAAGCTAATCGAGATGTATCCCAAGAGACTTGTAGCAAAAGGTGCCTGTACAAAGAATTGGCTTTTGGGAGTGGGTGAATACTTATGCACAGGGCAGATTTCTGTGTTTTTATCTTCATTATTGTTTGTGTCACGTTAAAAAACAAGTTGCATCTTTAAAGTGGTAGACATGATGTGTAAATCAAATCCCTCCAAAAATCCATTTTAATTCCGGCTTGTCACAGGACAAACTCCAAGGGGGATGAATACTTTTGTGTTTGGTGGCACCACTGGGGACACCCCCCCCACCCCCACCCCCCCGTAGATCTGGGGTCCATGGCCAATTATATTAAGCCAACCATCTCCAATCTCAGTGTTTAAAGTGGATGCAGTCAGGTCAGGGCAGTCGTCAAATCGAGCTTTTTCCAGTTGAGGCAGCTGGCTAAAATAAAGGCTGAACTTTCTAGGCAGGAATTTTGAGACAGTAATTCACGCCTTTCTCACCAACCGGCTGGATTACTGTCATGCACTCTGTATGGGGGTTAGTGGGTCCTCCATCGCCCGTCTTCAGATGGTACAAAATGCTGCCGCACGTCTGTTAACTGGCACACGTAAATATGAGCATCTTTCCCCCATTTTAGCCTCACTCCACCGGTCACCTAGCCTGGGAAATCCCATGCTGCTTCGCACAATCGTTCCGATCTGAAAAGACAGCATGGAAACTATGGTCTAAAGGCTCGCCTGAGTTAGGGAGCCAATCAGAGAGTGGGGAGGGGTGGAAAGACGGTGACGTGTACTACTCGACAAACGGAAGCTTGTAGTTTATTTGCGACTGTTTACGGATCACATTTAACATGGCGGCGAGCGATACGAACCAAACTTTAGACACTGTTCTGAATAGTTTAGAGCGAAAGTTTGTTTTAAAAAAAGAACAGCGTTTGGCGTTACAGTCTTTCTTCGTCGCTCTAACTACGTCACCGGGTACAACTGCCATGATTGGCCATGGGCTACGTATACGCCAAATGATAGACATTCGCAACGTCCAATAAACGGCCATTGACGATCGTAAACCACACCTCCCCTACGAGAAATTCAATCGGCGGATTCCAGACCATATTTCACTTGTGATATGGTCTGGTGTTAATCAGACTACCGGTCACTCATACAGTTCAGGATTTATTTTAAGATTCTTTTATTTGCTTTTAAATCTCTTAATGGTCTTGCCCCGCCCTACCTCTCTGAGCTGTTACTCCACTATACTCCCACCCGCGCTCTCGGGTCAGCTGACCAGCTGCTCCGGAGTGTGCCTAAAACTAAGTGTAAAGGGGCCTGTGTTTTTACTGTTGCAGCTCCGAAACTGTGGAACAATCTGCCGTTGCACATTACACTACGTTCAGACTGCAACCTGAAACGACCCATATCCGATTTGTTGTGAAATCCGATTTTTTTGTTAGGCCGTTCACATTACCAATTATATGAGACTTGTATGCGATCTCCAATATGAACGAAAAACGACCCAAAAGTGTCCCGCATGCGCAAATTGACACGTAATAAGCACATCTACGTAATACGTAAACAAAAAAAAAAGCGCACTCTTCAAGTTTGCAAGTAAAGCATGGAGATGAGGCGAGACCTGGCGATGTGGTTTTTGTGGCGGCGGCGGAACTCGCACAATAACCTGGTATTGTGGAGGCGATTGAGAAGCAGGAGGGCAAGGGCTTTGGTCCAGGCGCTGTGTGGGGCCGTGGCAGCAACCTCCATTGAAAGGAGGGGTATGGATGCGGAGTCGCAGCCAGGAGTGGTGGGATGTTGACGTGCTGCGCTTCTCTGCTGTTGTTTTCCACCAAAGAGGCGGGATTAGCCAACGCAGAATAGTGACGTTTGTCTCTTGTTGATGACGTGTAGGTCGCATGAATGCGACCTGTCCGGTCAGACCGCAGTCGCATGTGAAAATATCGGATATGCATCGGAATTAGGACCACATATCCAAGCGGCCTGGGTCGCATGTGAAAAAAATCGCATCTGTGTCGTTCAGATTGTCAATAACAAATCGGATACAGGTCGCATATGGGCAAAAAAATGGGATATGGGTCGTTTCAGGGTGCAGTCTGAACGTAGTCTTAGACGGGCCTCTTCTTTAACTGTTTTTAAATCTCTTCTTAAAACCCGTCTCCTCTTCTTGGCTTTTAACATCACGTCAGATGTTGATTTTATTTTATCTGATTTGATTTTATTATCGGGCTGCTGTGGTTATCCTTCTTTTATGACTTTTATTTTATGTCTTTCTTATTTTGTTTATTTTACTCTACAGCACTTTGGGCCACTGCAGTTGTAAAGTGCTTTTATAAATAAAGCTGGATGGAAACAAACTGGCGAAATGACAGGAGCTGTTTGTGAAAAATGCGATTTAATAATAATTCTTAAAAAAAAGATACGTTCATGCCGTCAAATACTTTCATTCCATATTTTGTTGCTTTTTTTTGGTTTCGAGTGTTTTTTATTTCGTCCTCGGTTGGTTCACGCGCTGCCATTTTGATTTTCTCTACTCACGGTATATGAGCTGATATCGTACTCGTATAGTAGCCAATCAGAGCGTGTGATTGCTCATATCCAGTGAATGTGGATAGAATAAAGCGTTCGCCATCCAAGTCCCTGTGCCTGAGCTGTTTCTGTAGAAACAGTAGCGTGTGAAGTGCTTTCCAAGCTGTGCTGTAATATGAAAATAATGCAGACCCTCTCTGACCAATCAGATCGGAGAATTGGATCTCGCTGTGGTGTAAATTTAGTTTCTGTCCTGATTAGGTTGAGAAGTTCACTCCGACGTGCTGCTGCCTGCCCTGTTATTAAATATCTGGGACGCTGTGTGTCGTCTCCTGTTTCAGGTCTCTAACTGGTTCGGCAACAAGAGAATCCGATACAAGAAAAACATCGGCAAGTTTCAGGAGGAAGCGAATCTGTACGCAGTCAAAACAGCCGTGGACGCAGCCAACGCTTCTGCACAGGCTAGCCAGGCAAACTCCCCCGCCACGCCCAACTCAGGTGTGTCTCTCACACACAGACACAAACGAACTGATCAAGACATGGATAAACGACTCACGCACCCAGCACCTCCATCAAACCGGCTGCAAACAGCAACACACCACCGCTTTCTCACATCCTCCCCCCCATTCTCTAACACACTCTTTTTTTCTATTTTTCTGTCTTCTCCATTATTCTCTCCCTTTAATTCTCATTGTCTTTCCCCCTCTCTCTCTCTCTCTCTCTCACGTTCCTTCCTGATTATTCTCTTCCTCTTTCTGTTCTTTTGTTCTCTTGTGCTTCTTTTTGTGTCTATTTTTATCTCACAATGTGGTTTTTTTTCTTTTTTCCCTGTAGTTAACATTTTAAACATTCTCCCTCTTTTCTCTTGTTCTGGGTCTGACGGTTTCCTCTGCAACCTTCTTTCTTTCTTTCTTTCTTTCTTTCTTTCTTTCTTTCTTTCTTTCTTTCTTTCTTTCTCAGTTATTTACTCGCTCTTTTTAAAGTAACTTTCTTGCTTTTGGCTTTTTTTTTTTCCTTTTTGTATTTCATACTTGATGTTTTCCCTCATATTTTCTCTCACTCTCTTGCTCTCATTCTCTTGTTTTCCTTCTCTCCATCTCTCGCTCTCGTTCTCTT
The DNA here is from genome assembly GCF_027579695.1 of Neoarius graeffei. Lineage (NCBI taxonomy): Eukaryota > Metazoa > Chordata > Actinopteri > Siluriformes > Ariidae > Neoarius > Neoarius graeffei. Next base: position 15,285,595 of record NC_083584.1, read on the forward strand.
GTTTTTGTTCTCTCCATCTCTCGTTCTCTTGTTTCCATTCTCTATCTCTTGCTCATTCTCGTTTTCGTCCTCTCATTTTCGTTCTCTTTCTCATTCTCTATCGTTCTCTTGTTTTCTCGCTCTTGTTTTTGTTCTCTAGCTTTCGCTTGTTTTCGTTCTCTCTATCTCTCTCGTTTTTGTTCTCTCTAGCTCTCGCTCTTGTTCTCTAGCTCTCGCTCTTGTTTTCGTTCTCTAGCTCTCGTTCTCTTGTTTTTGTTCTCACTTTCTCTCGTTCTCTTGTTTTTGTTCTCACTTTCTCTCGTTCTCTTGTTTTTGTTCTCACTTTCTCTCGTTCTCTTGTTTTTGTTCTCACTTTCTCTCGTTCTCTTGTTTTTGTTCTCACTTTCTCTCGTTCTCTTGTTTTTGTTCTCACTTTCTCTCATTCTCTTGTTTTTGTTCTCTCCATCTCTCGTTCTCTTGTTTTTGTTCTCTCTATCTCTCGCTCTCTTGTTTTTGTTCTCTCTATCTCTCGCTCTTGTTCTCTTGTTTTCCTTCTCTCTATCTCGTTCTCTATCTCGCTCTTGTTTTCCTTCTCTCTCGCTCTTTATCTCTTGCTCGTTTTCTTGTTTTTGTTCTCTGTCTCTTGTTTTCTTGTTTTTGTTCCCTATCTCTCACTTGTTCTCTTGTTTTTGTTCTCTATCTCTCGTTCTCTTGTTTTTGTTCTTTCTCTCGTTCTCTTGTTTTCATTCTCTCTATCTCTTGCGCTCGTTCTCTTGTTTTTGTTCTCTATCTCTTGTTTTTGTTCTCTCTATCTCTCGCGCTCGTTCTCTTGTTTTCGTTCTCTCTATCTCTTGCGCTCGTTCTCGTTTTCGTTCTCTATCTCTCACGCTCATTCTCTTGTTTTCGTTCTCTCTATCTCTCGCGCTCGTTCTCTTGTTTTCGTTCTATCTCTCGTTCTCGTTTTCGTTCTCTCTATCTCTTGTGCTCGTTTTCGTTCTCTCTATCTCTTGTGCTCGTTTTCGTTCTCTCTATCTCTTGTTCTCGTTCTCTTGTTTTTGTTCTCTCTATCTCTCGCTCTTGTGCTCGTTTTCGTTCTCTCTATCTCTCGCTCTTGTTCTCTTGTTTTTGTTCTCTCTATCTCTTGCGCTCGTTCTCTTGTTTTTGTTCTCTCTATCTCTCGCGCTCGTTCTCTTGTTTTCGTTCTCTCTATCTCTTGCGCTCGTTCTCGTTTTCGTTCTCTATCTCTCACGCTCATTCTCTTGTTTTCGTTCTCTCTATCTCTCGCGCTCGTTCTCTTGTTTTCGTTCTATCTCTTGTGCTCGTTTTCGTTCTCTCTATCTCTTGTTCTCGTTCTCTTGTTTTTGTTCTCTCTGTCTCTCGCTCTTGTGCTCGTTTTCGTTCTCTCTATCTCTCGCTCTTGTTCTCTTGTTTTTGTTCTCTCTATCTCGCTCTTGTTCTCTTGTTTTTGTTCTCTATCTCGCTCTTGTTCTCTTGTTTTTGTTCTCTCTATCTCTCGCTCTTGTTCTCGTTTTTGTTCTCTCTATCTCTCACTCTTGTTTTCGTTTTCTCTATCTCTTGCGCTTGTTCTCGTTTTCATTCTCTGTATCTCTCTCGTTCTGTTTTCGTTCTCTTGTTCTCGTGTCCGTTCTCTCTATCTCTTGTTCTCATTCTCTCTTGCTCTCGTTCTCACACACAGAGAGAGAGAGAGAGAGAGAGCGCTGCATTGGAAGGTTGTGTCTTTCTGTGCAGTGGTCCTGAGTCAGACTCTTCTCACTCTTGCTTCCTCTTCAGGCTGCACTCGGCGTGTTGAACGTGCAGCTTTTGTCCAGTGGAGATGAAATTGAGACAGGAAGGATCCTGATCAGCTGATTTAGAGGAAGGGCTCTGAACTGACATTCCTCACTCTTCCTGCGACATTTCTCTTCTCCGAGCCTGCATGTGTGCTTTTTACACACTCACGAGTTTATGAGGAAATCTCCTGCATCCCACTGTTTATAACCTCATGTCCTCCTGGTACGCAGCAGTCCTGACCCGCTGTACAGATTTACACCTTTACTGCAGCACCTGCCCATTCCCTCCTCACCGGCTCCGCGGCACCGGGAAACCATCACTTTCACTCCGCTTTATGCTCAGTCTATTTCTTGTTAGTGTCTTTTTATTAGGTCTGTAAACATTTTTAAAACCTCCATCGTTCACGGCGTTCTAACAGCGATCATGTGACGCACAGCAGCTCCATTTTTATTCTTCTGATTATTCTTCATTTGTGTGTAGCGGCGTCTTGAAACTCCTGTCTGTCTGCACGTGGATTCATCAGTCGGCCCTCGTGTTCATCACAAACAGGCCGTGATCGTGCAGCGCTCGAGTAAAAGCTCACACTTCGGAATTTCTAAACAGGAAACAAACGAATAAATAAATCACAGCTCCAGTTAGTTGGGAAGATCTCGACTCGGAGTTCAGCGAATCAGATCAATCACCGAGGTGTCGGAGTTTTTCCCCACTTTGGAGCTCAAAGGTTGAAAATGCCGTAATTCCGAGTTCCCACTTCTGAGTTGAGTGTAGCGTACGTCCTGGAAGATTCTCAGATGGAGGAGAGAGAGAGAGAGAGAGAAGGGGGGACAGGCGTCACTGAATGAAAATAAAATTAGTCGTATGTCTTTTTAAAAAGAATGGAATTTAAGTGAAGTTTTTCTTTATTATTTAAAAAAAAAATTAAGGCTCCAGAGATTTTTTTTCTGTCCTCCATCCCTCCTTCCTTTCTCACTTTTTCAATTCTTCTTTCTCTTTTTTCTCTTCATACTTTTTTGCCTTTTTTCTCTTTTTCGTTGTCCCATTCTACTTCTCTTTGATGTTTTCCTCTGCAACCTTTCTTTCTCTCTCTCTCTCTCTCTCTGTCTCTCTAAAACAACTTTCTTGTTTTTTGGGGGGCTTGTTTTTCTTCTTTATATTTTACATTTACTCGCTCTTTAAATCCTTTTTCTTCTCTCTTTAACATTCTCCCTCTTTCTGTTCTTTCATTTCTGTCATACGGTTTTTCTTTTTCTTTACTTTCCCCTCTTTCCTTGGTTTCTTTCTCTTGCCTTATACTTTTTCACTATCATGCAGCTTTTTCATGCTTTTCTTTATCCTCTTCACTTCTTTCCTTCTATTGTCCTGTACCTTTTCTTCTCTTCGCCCACTGTTCGTTTTTCCCGTTGTCTTCCCACACTTTTCTTTCTTTCAGTTTTCTCAGAACTGTTGTTCTTTTTTCTTTCTATTGTCTTGTGCTTTTTTCTTCTACATCTTTCTTTCCCTGTTTACGTCTTTCATTCTTTTGTCTTATCTCGCACTTTTTTCTTTTCTGTTGTCTTGCTCTTTTCTTTTTCTTCTCTTTCCTCCTTTTCTTCTTTACTATTTTTATTATTGTTTTCTCTTATCTCTTGCTTCACTTCTGTTCCGTCCTGTTGTTGTGAAATCACGGCGTGTGCTCACGCTGTGCGTCTCTGTGCTCGGTTAATAGTGTGTGTGTTCTCTCCTCTAGACAAAGCGCCTGCGGTTGAAAGCTGATCTAATCATTGCTCGTGAATTTCCTCCCCAATCAATCGAACTTCGGTTCAAGTTCAGAATCATGACATCGGTTCGTTTCCTGCGTCGGTTTTACTCGTAACTCCTCTCAGAGCTGAACTGTAGCTTTAAGCCATGTTTCAATTTCACTTCACCTCACTCAGTGCGGACTTGCCCAGGCTGGTGCGAATCCCTTCACCTCCAGCAGCGTTCCTGGAACTTGGGCGTTTTTTCAGCAGCAAGTCTGAACAGGAGAGCGAGCCGAGTGAGAGCGCCGATGCTGGACACCAGGAGCCGGAATCAAACACACCACGCTCTCCTCTTCCCTCTTTACAGAGAGAGTCGTCATTCTGCAAATACCACAGCTGCCTCCCTCTCCCTCCCTCTCCTGCTCTCTCTCTCTATCCCCTCTCGCTCCCTGCTCTCGCTCCCTGCTCTCTCCTCTCCTCTTTCTCTCTCTCCCCCCGCTCTCTCTCTATCCCCACTCTCTCTCCCTCTCTCCCCATTCTTTCTCCCCCTGCTCTCTCTCCTCTCTCTCTCCCCCTGCTCTTTCTCTCTCTCCCCCCGCTCTCTCTCTATCCCCACTCTCTCTCCCTCTCCCTGCTCTCTCTTCCTGTTTTCTCCCCCTGCTCTCTCCCCCCTGCTCTTTCTCTCTCTCTCTCCCTGCTCTTTCTCTCTCTCTCTCCCCGCTCTCTCCTGCTCTCTCTCTCCCCCTCCTGCTCTCTCTCTCTCTCTTCCTGCTCTCTCTCTCTCCCCGCTCTCTCTCCCCCTCCCGCTCTCGCTCGCTCTATCCCCACTCACTCTCTCCCTTCTCTTTCTCTCTCCCCCCGCTCTCTCTCTATCCCCACTCTCCCTCTCCCTGCTCTCTCCTTTCTCTCCCTGTTCTTTCTCTCCCTCTCCCCGTTCTTTCTCCCTCTCTCCCCATTCTTTCTCCCCCTGCTCTCTCTCCTCTCTCTCTCCCCCTGCTCTTTCTCTCTCTCCCCCTGCTCTCTCTCTATCCCCACTCTCCCTCTCCCTGCTCTCTCTCTCCCCGTTCTTTCTCTCCCCATTCTTTCTCCCCTGCTCTCTCTCCTCTCTCCCTGCTCTCTCCTCTCTCTCTCTCCCCCTGCTCTTTCTCTCTCTCTCTCCCCATTCTCTCTCCTCTCCTCTCCTCTCCTCTCTCCCTGCTCTCTCTGTTAAGTGGAACAGAGATTTCAGGAACAGGAGAGGTTTTTCAAGTTCGGTCTCTAACTGTAACAGGAAAACTGGTTGGTACGGTATTAATGCTTAATAAGAGTGGAATAGAATGGTTTAGAGCCATGGGTTGGTTTGGGGTTTTTTTTTTTTGTAAAGAAAATAACATGGTACTGTCTGAAAGAGTCTCTGCCACATCTGAGAATATCACACACACATCCGTCTTCCACAGTTCTGTCCATTTATCAAAGAACTAAAGGAAAAAAGACGATCAGGAGTTTGTCTCGTGACTTTGTTTATAAATATAATCTCACACACACACACACACACTATCTCTAATCTGTCCAAATGCCTGTCTCTAACCTGTCTGTCTATCTTTTGATCTCTAATCTGTCTCACTTGTCTGTCTGTCTCTAACCTGTCTGTCTATCTTTTGATCTCTAATCTGTCTCACTTGTCTGTCTGTCTCTAATCTGTCTGTCTGTCTTTTGATCTCTAATCTGTCTCACTTGTCTGTCTGTCTCTAATCTGTCTGTCTGTCTTTTGATCTCTAATCTGTCTCGTCTGTCTGTTTTAATCTCTAATCTGTCCCACTTGTCTTTGTGTTCCATTCCCCTCTCTCTCTCTCTCTCTCTCTCTCTCTAATCTGTCTGTGTTTACTTGTCTGTCTCTATCTCTAATCTGTCTGTCTAATCTGTCTATTTCTAATCTGTATAATGGTCTTTCTCTCTAATCTGTTCTGTTGTCTCTGTCGCCAGTCTTACTGTCTGTCATTCAGCCTCTAATCTGTCTCACTTGTCTGTCTGTCTATTCCTGTGTCTGTCTCTAATCTGTCTGTCTGCCTGCCTGCCTGCCTGTCTATCTCACTTCTGTCTAATCTGTTTATTTCTAATCTGTATAATGGTCGGTCGGTCTGTCTGTCGTCAGTCTAACTGTCTGTCTCTAAACTGTGCGTCTGTCTCTATCTCTAATCTGTCTGCATCTGTCTATCTCTTCTGTTTATTTCTATAATGGTCTGTCTGTCTACCTCTAATCTGTCTGTTTCTGTCTGTCCATCTGTCTAAATTAATGTGTGTGTGTATTAGAGAAGTGTGTCATTAATAATCCCATAATTACCACACGGTGTAGAAGGAGTGCTGTTAATAAATCAGAGCTACAGCGCAGGAACGCAGCCTGCCGAAGACATTCCTGCGGTGGGAATCTGAACGTTTTTCCTCTTAAACGCGTTTCTGATAAATCAGGATGTGCATTCTGTCATCTCATAAACACACACACGCACACACACCCTTACACACCCTTTTACTGCTTCTTATCTCAGCGTGCTTTCAGATTCACTCCTCCTGAACTCACAACATTTACTACTACTGAATTCTTGACTCACTTTTCCTTCTGGGAATACAGGCATCTGGAGCGGAGTGTGATTAGATCAGCACACTACAGCTGGACAGCTGTGCCTCTGAATCTCACACACGCTACTGAAAAGATTGCTTGCGTAAACACAAACAGATTTCTGTTAATCATATTGATCATGGGGTTCATTTTTTCTGTTTTAAATATAGACAAGAAAACGCATCATTACACGTCACAAAAAGACTGTTGCACAAGAGATGGCTGATAAAAAAGAAAATGCTACACTGAGACAAAACTGAATTGAGAAACACCAGATGTTGAACACCGCAGTCAACGATAGAACAGGATCATAGAGTTCGTTTTTGGGAATTTCCGAGTTACAAGTCGAACGCAGCGTTATTTTTCCTGCCAGAGCGCCAATAGATCTGCCTCTGGATATCAGAAAGCTTCGGCATCGTCGATTTTTGGTTTGTTTGGCGTTTTTTTTTTTTCCCCTTTTTTTAAATGTCATATGCTGTGTTCACACTTATACCGGTACAATAGTGGTATAACTGTATCGATACAAAGTATACCGGTACAGTTTAGTGCATCTGTCCACACTAGCGAGAAATGTTTGCGGTTTTCTTTCACGGTAGTTGAAATGTGCGTGCGCGAAATGTTTCCGTGGTTACCGAGTAACTTCCTTCCGAGAATATGGCGGATGAAACAACGTGTGTGTGCTTTTTGTTGTCAGTGTGCAGTCTGTATTTCTGGTGGTCATTTATTCAGTCGAATCATATAAAACGCGCGAGGCAGTTGAGAAAGAAAGAAAGAAAGAAAGAAACAAACGAATCCCCGTTCTTTACTATTTCTTCTTCTACACCCGGAAGAAGTAGGAATGGTTCATTGCGCATGCGCATTATATTTGTATCGATACAGAGCCACTTTACAGAAGATGTGGTGTGCTTTGGATCATGAGCTGTTCCAATTCTTCTCCAAACTTTCTTCTTCCCATCATTCTGGTACAGGTTGATCTTAGGCTGTGTTCACACTTATACCGGTACGAAAGTGGTATAACTGTATCGATACAAAGTATAGCGGTACAGTTTAGTGCATCTGTCCACACTAACGAGAAATGTTTGCGGTTTTCTTTCACGGTAGTTGAAATGCGCGTGCGCGAAATGTTTCCGTGGTTACCGAGTAACTTCCTTCCGAGAATATGGCGGATGAAACAACGTGTGTGTGCTTTTTGTTGTCAGTGTACAGTCTGTATTTCTGGTGGTCATTTATTCAGTCGAATCGTATAAAACGCGCGAGGCAGTTGAGAAAGAAACAAAGAAAACGAATCTCCCTCTTCCCTTCTCTTCCCCTCACTTTCTCTCCCTTTTCCCTTCTTCCTCCTTTCTTCCTCCCTCCTTTTTCCCCCCCTTTCTTTGCTCCATGTAGCTCCGCAGTCGTTTTGAGCCATTTTGACGTTTTATTTACAGCTGGAAAGCACGGGCATATTTGCCGGAAGACGTAGGAATGGTTCATTGCGCATGCGCATTATACTTGTATCGATACAGAGCCGCTTCATCTGTCCACACTACAGCGAAGCGCTACAGTACCGATACTGTACCGGTACGAAACCCATACATTTGTGGGTTTCGTACCGATACAGTTATACCGCTACAGTACCGGTATAGTTGCTAGTGTGGACAGGTGTTGCGGTACGAAAGTAGTTTCGTATCGGTACAAAATCCCTAGTGTGGACAGGGCATTATTTGCAAAATGAAAATAATACTCTATAAAGGCATCCACCCATATCCAAAAAGTCGTCTTTGTCCTTTAAATCTGAGGGAAAAATTACGTTTTGCTCATTCATTCATTGCTGATTGATGTCCAATTTTCTTTCCTCTCTCGTTTCTCCCTCGTTTTCTTTCCTGCCGATCATCTCAGCACACTCTGAGGAAAGCGCTATCTACCGTCTTCCACATACATGAGCTCGCAGATGCATACGTGTTGCTCAGATTGACCGGGGACAGAGTGTATGCCCCGCCCGTTCAGAAAGCACAGCTGATTTTGCTGTCTGGACTCCCAGCCGTAGGGGGATTGGGTCGTTGTCGGGATTCGAACTCGCAAGCCTCTTTTCTGCCGCGCTGCTCAGGTGCCCAAAGCGACATATAGGAACCACCTGAGCAGTCGATGGGTTTTACAGCTTGCAGCTTGGCGATGCTGGGGTTTGAACTCATGATTTCCTGAATGGAATTGTTTGAACCAGAATACTTTTTTCTGTTGAAGTGTGTCGGGGGGGGGAGGCTCAAAGTAAAATGAAGTTTCGGTCAGAAGGACCTCCGAATATTCACTTTTTTACTGTGGTTTGATTGCGGTGGAGCAGGTGGTGTTTCTCAGTTCACTGAAAGCCTAAACGTGTGAGATGGAATGAGATGAGCTCGTCGTTCTCTTGCACAACCAGCTTTTCTTTTGCCGTGCTTTCTTGGATCTACTTTAAGCTTTAGAAAGTAATGAATTAATGCAAGTGTTTCACCGCTAACACGGCTCTCGTTTGGTGGCGCCGTCTTACTCGCCTCGTGACGAAGCAGTTCTTTTTAAATCGCATCTCAAATGAATTGTATACTGAGATCTTCTGAGTCACCAAGTCATTAAACAGCTTAAGCAGAAACCCTTCCTGTTTCAGACACACCTTAAACCGGGGCAAGGGCTCCGAGATCACGGCCTCTGTTCCAGATTTTTCCGTGTGAAAGTGCTCACCAAAAATACACACACTATTTTTAGGCACTGAAGGCTGAACACCAGCCGAATTGAACACTCGTGATTCGAAAAGCAGGATGAAGTGCGCGTGTGTGTGTGTATATATACAGTGAGAGTAAAAAGTATTTGATCCCTTGCTGATTTTGTTGGTTTGCCCACTAATAAAGACATGATCATTCTATACTTTTAATGGTAGACGTATTCGAACATGGAGAGACAGAATATCAAAAAGAAAATCCAGAAAATAACTTTAAAGAATATATTTTAATTGATTTGTATTTCATTGAGGGAAATAAGTATACTCAGCAAAAATAAAAACTTGACACTCATTATTTTTCAAATAGTGTTTAGAAACTTTTCTTGAAAGAGTTCTTGTTGGGCATTACGTCACACATTCATTCTACTGGTCGGGCCGACGTAGCACGTGCGAGAGCACTGCACGCTAAAATCACGTTTCCACGCGACACAAGTGACGTGACCTATTGATACACGTGCAGTTGATCTCACGGTAGCAGAGTAGAGCGTCATCTCAGAAAAACAAGGTTTGATGGTTAATTATTCGTTAATTTGCAATGCCACGACTGTCAAACATTCAGCGTGAACGTGCCATTGGCATGCTGAATACGGGAACATCCGTCACTGACATTGCGAGGGTTATGGGATGCAGTCGACAGACCATCCATAATCTCCAGACACGTCTCCGTCAAACTGGCACCACAGCCGACCGTAAGGAACCCTCCACAGAACTTGCAGGAGCTTGGTGCCATGTTGGTACAAATATGGCGGCGCATTCCCCAAGCTGTGTTCAGACGCATCATTCAATCCATGAGGAGACGTTGTATCGCGGTTGTGAATGCCCATGGAGGACACACCCGATATTGACATGATTTCATTAAGTTGTGACTCACAGTTTTTGATCATGGACATTGTCGTCGCATTTCCGGTGGAACCGATTCCATGACAAACATGATCTGTATGCTATAGCATCTTTAATGACAAGATAATTGAATACAGTCGTTATTTCAAACCTATTTTCCAAAATGTTCAAATTATTGACTTTGAAACGAGTGTAAAGTTTTTATTTTTGTTGAGTATATTTGATCCCCTAGTATGCATTAGGAGTTCTGGCTTTCACAGAGCAGTTAGACACTCCCAATCAACCGGTTACCTGAATTGAAGACACCTGTTCTAACTAATCACCTGTATGAAAGACACCTGTTCACAGAATCAGACAGATTCCAAACTCTCCAACATGGGTAAGACCAAAGAACTCTCTCAGGACCTCAGAGACAGGATTGTTGACCTGCACAAATCTGGAATGGGCTACAAAAACATTAGCAAGATGCTGGGTATTAAAGTAACAACCACTGGTGCAATTGTGAGAAAATTTAAGAAGTATAACATGACCATCAATAGACCTCGGTCTGGTGCTCCACAGAAGATTTCACCTCGTGGGGTGGCAATGATCATGAGAACTGTGAGAAATCGGCCTGCAACCACACAGCGGGAGTTAGTGAATGACCTCAAGGCAGCTGGGACCACAGTCACCAGGAAAACAATTGGCAACGCTTTGCGCCGCAATGGATTAAAATCCTGCAGTGCCCGAAAGGTACCCCTGCTTAAGAAGGCACATGTGGAGGCCCGCCTAAAGTATGCCGATGATTAGCCTGGGCCCGCCCATCCTAAGCGTGACGCAACACGAGGGCCTGTTGCGAGCTTAGTCTGGCCAGGCAGGCTATCTACAGCATTTCCAAGCTCCCGAAAAATCGGGAACCAATCAACTTTGAGCATCTCCAACGGCCCTGGGTAGAGGCGTGTTCAAGGCAGTGACGTAGTAGAACTGCGACCGGAAGCCATAGATTGTTTACAGAATCTATGCCGGAAGCGCTTCATTCACATCACGAACATGGAGCAGCGGCAAGCCTTTAACACAGCGGTAGATGCTGTATTGAAAGCATTCAACGGGAAGTTCTCATTGAAAACGGAGCAAAGAGCAGCCCTGGAGGTATTTATTGAAAGGAAGGACGTTTTCGCCTTGCTCCCAACCGGCTTCGGTAAGAGTTTAATCTACCAGTTAGCCCCGTCGCGTCGCATACGTCAGAGGAAAGAGTGATGTGATTGGTTTAAGCTTCGTCACAGCCTTTTCTGGCTTCGACCAGTAGCAAACTGAGGCATTTCAGGGAGGCGGGTCAACCACGGGCTCTGGGAAACGGTTTGGCCAGACCAAATGCTCGGAGAGCTTTGAAGTCGCGTTAGCCAGGCTAGCCAATGATCACCTCAAAGATGTACAAAGTGATTGGGAGAAGGTTCTGTGGTCAGACGAGACCAAAATTGAACTATTTGGCCTAAACTCTACTCATCATGTGTGGAGGAAGAAAAATGCTGCCTATGACCCCAGGAACACTGTGCCCACCGTCAAGCATGGAGGTGGAAGCATTATGTTTTGGGGGTGTTTCTCTGCCAAGGGCACAGGGCTACTTCACCGCATCAGTGGGAAGATGGATGGAGCCATGGACCGTGCAGTCCTGAAGGACAACCTCCTCCCCTCTGCCAGGAAGTTGAAAATGGGCCGTGGTTGGGTCTTCCAACATGACAACGACCCGAAGCATACAGCAAAGGCAACAAAGGAGTGGCTCAAGAAGAACCACATTAAGGTCACGGAGTGGCCCAGCCAGTCTCCGGACCTCAAGCCAATCGAAAATCTATGGAGGGAGCTGAAGGTCCGAGTTGCCAAGCGACAGCCCACCAACCTTAATGATTTAGAGAGGATCTGCAAAGAAGAGTGGGCCAAAATTCCCCCGGATATGTGTGCTAACCTTGTGGTTAACTACAACAAACGTCTGTCCGCTGTGCTTGCAAACAAAGGCTTTGCCACCAAGTATTAAGTGCTTTTGGCTAGAGGGATCGAATACTTATTTCCCTCAATGAAATACAAATCAATTAAAATATATTCTTTAAAGTTATTTTCTGGATTTTCGTTTTGATATTCTGTCTCTCCATGTTAGAATACATCTACCATTAAAAGTATAGAATGATCATGTCTTTATTAGTGGGCAAACCAACAAAATCAGCAAGGGATCAAATACTTTTTACTCTCACTGTATATAAAAGCGTGTCCTTGCTGAGAAAGGTGTGTGTGGTGAAATAATTTCGCTGTGTGTGTGTGTTTGTTTAACAGGTGGATACCCAGCGCCGTGCTACACGCCTGATGGCCGGCTATGAGGAGCGGTCAGGAAGTGTCCTTTACACCCCACACTGCCTAGACGTGAGTAACACACACACAATTTTGCTTGTAGTTGTTTGTTTTTAAGTGCAGTTTAAATTTCTTCTTCTTTCTTTAAAAGATTTTTGCACTTCTTACCCGTAATCTACACAAAATCCTTAGAGACCTCAATATTAGACTTTCTGGTCACTACATAGGGGATAACAAAGGCATTGTGGAACCTGCGTTTGAGACGCAGCCGCAGAAAATGCCGGACTACGTGCAGTTCCATTCTATTTAAATGCCCTCTGACCAGTGTTGGGCACGTTACTTTCAAAAAGTAATTAGTTATAGTTACTAGTTACTTTTCCCAAAAAGTAACTGAGTTAGTAACGGAGTTACTTTGTCATAAAAGTAACTAATTACCAGGGAAAGTAATTATTCCGTTACATTTTGTTCCCCCTCAAAAAAAAAATCAAATTCAATTAGTGTAATCGTAATAAAAGTGAATGTTAAATGTGTTTAATGACTGAAATGGACACTTAACAGAACCAATTAATAATGTTATCTACAGTATATTAATATTTTTGTGGGACAATGTGAGATAAGACATCTATCAAATGTAATATATTTTTGCAGTTATTAAAATTATGTTACTAATTACTGGCCACTGACGAGGACAAACGCTTTGTTCCTCGACATAATGTGCATTGCACGTAAACACTCTTGCCTTTTATTTCAAGTAATGAAAAGTCCTGGCTGTATTTCCAGTGTGAAAGCGCAGTGCTGGGCTGACCGCTCGCCATCGCTGGGTCTTCCGATTGAAAGAGCGCGCAGTAGTGCAGTAGGCGGAGCCTACCTACATATGTTGTCCAAATCTACTCTGATTGGCTTACTGTGCCGTTGTCTCGTGTCTCCCCGCCCCACACTAAAGCAGAGTAAAGAAAGGCTGAACGAGCAGAGTGCCAGATGAGAACAGCTTTAATAAAGTAACGCATAGTATTTTATTGTAAGTAACGGGAACGGCGTTATAACGATGTAAAAAGTAATTAGTTAGATTACTCGTTACTAAAAAAAGTAACGCCGTTAGTAACGCCGTTTATTCTAACGCCGTTATTCCCATCACTGCCTCTGACAAAATTTGCCCTTAGATTAAAAGTATTGGCACCCTTAGTTGGCCCAAAAAAACCCCACATTTTCTAATTTTTGTGGTGTAATTGATGTGTGTTTTCTGTGCAGGCCAACAGCAGCTGGCAGGAAAACCTCATCACTCCTCCACCCAGACATCCCAGCAGAGTCCAGTCACAACCCTCCAACTGAGAGAGACACAGTAACACACACACACACACACACAGAGGACCTCAGCGCTTCCACCAGTCCAACTCTGCTTCCTCCTCGGGCTCGCCTTTTGTTTTACCAGTTCTCAGCTCCAATAGTGCTACTGAGAGAGAGAAAGAGAGACACACACACACACACATTTTCGAGTTTGGACTTCATTGGACAGTTGTCCAGGAGCCTTGGCTCCTCCCTTCCTGAGGCTGACACACAGGAAAAGGAAAAAGAAAGGTCACACGTCAGAGCATTCTGGTCTCCACTGGATAGATTGTGTGTGTGTGTTGGGGGGGGCTCTCTCTCTCTCTCTCTCTCTCTCTCTCTCACACACACACACACACTTACTCCACCGTCTACAGTGAAGACCCCACAGCATCTCCTTTCTGCCTGCTTTGAACCAAAGTGCTGTCGAGTGTCACGTGTTCATCTGTCAGAGAGCCGCCCCGGACAGCTGCAAAACACACACACACAGAGGTTCTCCTCAGTCGCTGTGTCCAATCGCTTTCTGCTGCTTTCGAGAGCACTTTCACAACTGCCTCCATGTCATCGGTTCCTAAGCAGAACGCTCACGTATTCACACGTTTATACTCGGTTGCTGTCTTCCTGCATTTCCAAAAATATAAATATATAAATATATGTATAAAACAGCTAAGCACAACTGTTCGGTGTCGTGACTTTGGAGAAGTTTTTCCAAAGCATCCTGGAGGAATGGAGGAGAAGGTGGAGGGCAGGTCTGTACTGGAGCCAAGAAGGGGACAGATATTTTAATCACGCACCCGCAGGCCAGGTCTCTCACCGGCCTTTTTTTTTTTTTTTTAAATAAGAGATTCGTTTTGTTTTTTGTTTTACTCCATTTAAATAGCTTAGCGGCTTTTAATAGCTTTTTCCTCACAGTGTAGAATTGAATATAACGTGGCTTTCCCACCTGTGAGCAGAGAGAGCTGTGGTTTCATGTTGGGCCACTGAACATTGATGGTTGTGGGGTTTTGTTTTGTTTGTTTTCTTAAATATATGATAAAATAAGTCTTCCATCCATGCATGTTAATTCCTGAAGACTAATTCAAGGACCAGAAAGTCCTTGTGTAGCTTGTCAGTTTAATTTTATTTTATTTTATTTTTTTTTCCCTGACAAGAAGTAAAAATATTGCAGAGCGGAGAGAGCGTAATGGAACGACAGACCAAAAAAAAAAGCAGCGTCGCACGTCACGTACTTCTCAGAGCACTCCGGCCCTCCAGGAGACGGGTCTGTACATCATTACATCAGTCGAACCAGAGCTTCGGAGGCTGCATCAACCTGACTGTGTACTCCAAACCAAAAAAAAACAAAAGTTCGAGATGAAATTGCAAAATGTCGGTGGATGTCAAAACCCACGGAGGCAGAGGAAGTGGGTTTTGGTTTTATGCTCTTGTATGCTGTTTTTTCTCTCTTGGTACACTTTTTATCTGATTGTATCTCTCTCTGTATGCGACAGAAAACATCCATACTGTGATTCTAGCATGCCACATCGTCCTGTTAAGAAAAGAAAAGAAAAAAAAATCCTTTAACCTGGTCGAGCAACAAGGGCTCTCATCCTTTTTGAAGTTGTACCAAAAATGTCATGGTTTTGAAGTCGGTGGACTGCAGCACACATCGAGGACCGTCACATTAAACTCCAGGATCGCTTTCCTGACACAGGAAGCACGGAAATAAAGTGTGGACATGGTGGCGGGGTTTGTTTTTGTTTTTTTTTATTCCTCTTTCTCTCTCTCTCTCTCTCTCTCTCTGTCTGTCTCTCCTTGCTTTTTTCCGCTTTAACACTGACCATGGGAGCACCAGGGCATCCTGCTATACGAATGGAAATTGTTACGCAATGAACTCAAAACCTGAAATGCAAGATGGGTTTTGTTTATGTATAAACACACACACACACACACGTGACGCAGAAATGACCTTTTTACCCACATCTGTACAGATTAATGTTACTTAATACATTTCAGCTGGCTGGCTTTTCTTCTAACTAACGCTATTACTACACCAAAATATTTTTTTTAATTAATAATACTTTTTTTTTTCTCCCCCCCCCCTTTCCTTCCTCCTTTTTGTACTCGTCATCACCGGATGTCATTGTACAGATTGTGGAATGTTTAAGTGTATTTCTCTTTTTATAAACTGTACACCTTTTTTGATTTTTAATTCCTCCCTTCTTCCTGACTTTACTCCACTAACGACCTGGAGTGTTTGTATTTTGTATTTGTAATGTTGTTGAGTTTGATTTTGGGGTTTTTGGTTATTATTATTTGTTGTTGTTTTGAGTTTGGTGCAGTGAAATTTGATTCCTCCTGAATTAAAGTACCTGTGCGTATCTGCATCGGTCCTCCTGGCACCTGTCGGAAACGGTACAGCGTTTCTTACGGAGCAGGTCATCTTCTAGAAGCGTCACGACACAACACGACAAACAGGCAGAAGTTTACGGCTCCGGTCACAGGCCGGATTTTTGTGCGTTTACGAGCGTGTTTGCTTGCTCAACAGGAGATCCAGTCTCCCAGCAGCTCGGGCCTCTCTTTTTTTTTTTTTTGGTCCTTTAAAAAGGCTTTTGTGCAGCTGCCAGGGGTGCAACATTTCCATTCCTGAAACTCGCTCATAGTTTACGACGGCTTTAAGCCCCGATTTCAGCTGTGGCATGAACAGACACGTTCCCGACTTCCCGGAGTTACGCCACATTGCTGGAATTACTTGGAACTTCTTGTCTGACAGACACCTTTCACACATCCTGTTTACACCTTGGCCTTGTGTGTCAGATTTTAATCCATCACCCATTTCTGGATAAAAGCTAAACAGGAAGTTGAACATCATGACCTGATTTGCATATTCATGCATGAATCTGGTTTAAAAAAAAAAAAAAAGCAGCCTCATCAGTTTACTCGTCTTTCATCCGGACTCAGATCATGATGTGGTTTCAGAAACTGAGAGTCCTGACACGCATTCAGTTCCTCACTGATCCTAGATGAACCTGTACACACACACGCGCACACAAAGCTTGCAATCATGTGACGAGGTTAAATTTCACTGCACCAAAACCAAATAAAATGGATTTGTGGTTTTATGTACTTTTTTTTTTTACCCCCCCCCCTAGAACTGTAGTATATCCTTCCTTCCTTCCTTCCTTCCTTCCTTTCCACTTCTGTATTCATCATTCTTCCTTTTCTCTACCTCTTCCCTGTTCTCTCCATTTTTCTTGTATATAAAACCCTACCCTTTTCAGACTTGTTAGTCTGGTATGAACTCCTTTTATACCTCAACTTTAGAACTGTTCTAGTAAGAGAGAAAAAGAAAAGAAAAAAAAGGAAATATGAGAATTGTAGTGTTCCTTATTAGAAAATTGAAAACTAATAAAATAATCTAGTGTGCTTTTGAGCTCTGGGGGGTTTATTTGTGGTGTTTTTTTTATCACAAAGTTGATGTACATTTTCATGGGTTGTTTATATGTTGCCTGTCTGTGACACACTGACTGATTTTTAGAAGAAAAAGCCTTCGTCACGTACACACGCGAGCACAGTGAAATTCAACAGCTGCGTTTAACCCGTCGGAAGCAGCGCATGCCTTTAGACTGTGCTGGAAACCCACGTGCACAACATGCAAACTCTACACCATCACCATGCTGTTGATTGATTGATTGATTGTCTAATCTTTAACGTATTTAAAAAACAAACAAACACATGACCCTCAGTGGTGTTACTGTGAGTTCACATCATGATCACTTGGCGATGATTAAAAAAAAAAAAAAAAAGTGTTTGAGCCAACTCTAGTACTCATAATACAAACAAACCAACAGCGTATTATAAAGCATCAACACGTCATTGTGTAAATTACAGCAGAATTGTTCATTATCTGCACAGTAAGCGAGTGCTATAGAGCAAAAATATCCCAATATTTGACAATCAAGGGCGTGTGCAGCCGTTTAAGTTTGTTAGCAGATGTTTATTCAAAATATTTTTATCCAGTTTACAAAAAAAAAAAAAAAGAGGGGCTATTAGTTAAAATAAAAAAAATCCAGGCAGCTATTTAACAATTATTCACTGAGCCTGAGGCCAATAATTGTTTTAGTATAAATACACAGGTGATTTTTTTTTTTTTTTAATTTCATACTTCAAAAGCAGGATGCAGATATAACAACAGCGCAGCGCAGATCTGCGTCACTGATCTACGCCGAGTCACATAAAATCCTTTGTTTTGAAATTGATAAAATAAATCAATCACAACTCCACCTTCCTTTTGAATAGTTTTAGACCAGCATCTTTAGTGCTTTTAGGAACAGCGTTTCCTTTCATAATTTGTAATTCTTCCTCGCTTACGGTGACGAAGCGCTCGGCCGCCGTTTTGCGAAGTCACTCAAGGTGATTATCGAGAAATTCTGATTATTTCTCGATAATCAGAGCGTGCGATTTCCTATAATCACCTGTGTATTTGTACAAACTGTTAGCAATGCAGTCCATCAAGACTATATAACAGAAGAGTGCAATTTTTTTTGTTCGTACTGATCACAGTATGATGCCCAGTCAAACGGTGTTCATGAGTCAAATGCTACAGTGACTTTGTAAATGACTCCGCTCACTTAAGCAACAAAGCTTGCAAAAACGATGAGAATGGAGACATTTGAAGAAGAAGAAAAAAAAAAATTGTTTTTAAGGACAGGGAGAGATTACTGTGATTGTCTACAAGATATCAAAAGTTAACATGGACGTTTTCTTAAAACGTTTTAACAACGTATGGCACAGGTTTTTTTTGTTCTTTTTTTTTTTTAAATCATGGTTTGAAAAGTCCTGGAGGGACGGAGGGAGCATCTAATCCTGAGAATTAAAACAAAGGAAACAAAAAGGATGGATGTACATGTACAAAGGAGGACGGTGGTGTCCTGTTGGTGGACCTCGTTGAACGTTACTGGTCAGTCGGTCCTTAGTGAGTCCTCACGGAAAAAAAAGGTGTTTAGAAGAGAACTGTAGAGCTACTATAAATTAGACTTTAATACCACAGCACTGTTCAATTCTCAAATCTGATTGGTTGATTAATTTTCTATAACAGCACAGCCATGATGGTACGGTAGTTCCATCCACAATGCAAATCACAGGTTTTAATGCCCTTATTCTAATACCGATGGACTCTGAATTAGTTTGTGCAGATGCTGCGTAGAAAAAAAATGTAATTGTTGATCTGACGACGTTTTCTCGGAGAACAAGTGTTTACAGCTGTTGTACGATAAATGGATAAAAAGTACACAGTGTCTGTTTAATAAATAAATTCGAATCTTTGGCAAATCATCGGCTGTGGCGCAATTGGAATAAAACACTTTACAGGAACGAGTTATAGGAAAATAATCAGGGTGGAAACGGTCGCGTTTTATTGCTAACTTAACAGAAAAACATCAGCTGACTGTCGTAGAAAGACGTGGTGTCAGCTGTCGAGTGCGAGACGTACAGATCGGATCTCCTGCTACATTTACTTACCCCTCGTGTCATTCACAAGCATACAGAGAACGGTGGGTTTAAGTATTACCCCTTCCCCCCCCCCCGACAAACAGAAGGCGAGAGTTCAGGAAGACATGCGCGCTCTGTGGTTGTGGTTGTCCGAGTATTTCTCCATCAACAACCTCTCCGATTTCAAAGTGTCCGTGGAGATGGGACTCGGCTCGACCTCCTGCTCCCTGTTCCTCCTACACAGGAAACACAGGATGCGCTTAAACGTGTTCCTCATGTCTGCGTCGCGACACGAGTAGATGATGGGGTTAACCAGAGAGTTGCATTCAGCCAGAACCAGGCAGTACTTCTCGTATTTCAGCACATGGCAGTGTTGGCATTGCAACCCGTCCAGGAGTAGGATGACCAACCCGGGAGTCCAGCAAATCACAAAGGCACCTGAGAACAAAGATACAGACAAAGCAAGGAAAAATCAGTTTGTGTGTACTTTGGGTCGTGTGTGTGTATACATGTCTTAGTCAGTCAATGCCCACATCCTGTTTACTGGGTGCACGCGCGTGCGCGCACACAGAATGAGTCACATCTTAAGAATGCCTCGACTTGTTTTCATTAGGTTCTGTATGTCAATTCATTAACATCTGTTTCCTATAGAGTGTTACTGCACAATTAGCATTCCTCACGACATGAACATCAGCAGATCACATTCACGACACACACAGGACAGACTATTTTAAACATTTTAATGCTCCTGCTGGCTGCTGCTCCCTTTATTGTTGCCTTCCATTTTCCCCTCCCTTTCCTCAACTCTTCATTATGTCGGGGATTAGTCATCTAGCCGTAATTAGTTCTCAACTGACTGGAAGGTGAAATGACGTAGAGCGCAAAAGCCTGAGTAAAATAAAAATATATATACACACGTTTGCATGTGTGAACTTTTTTCTTACGAGGTTCTCTCAAATTCTGTCAAATTTTACCTCACGTTCACTAACTAGCAGGAAAAATCATGAATATTTATAAATAAATAAATCCTGTCAGGTTAAATGTTAAGGCATTTTTTTTATTCCTTCGCATTAGTTAACAAATCAGAGAAGAAAATTTACTTTTTATCATCAGTCTACTTTTAATGAACTATTAAATGCTAGCAAGAGAAGGTTCTCGTTTCACAGGACTCGGTCAGAAATCAGATTAGCTCACAGATGGATTAGAAACATTGATGGCTGAATTCTCTCAAATTTTATCGGTTTAGTTCATGTTAGCGACCTAGAATGAGCTACAGTCTCTCGTAAATCCTGTAGGCCTATTGTTCGCTCATTTAGCTAGCTAGCTAGTAGTAGCAGAGAACATTTATAAATAAATCCTGTCCCGTTAGTTAGAAATCAGCAAGAAGGTAAACATTTATTAATAAATTCCCTTAAACATTGTCAGGTTAGCTCACATTAGCTAGCGAGTCGTACCGGGGAAAGATCAAGAACGTTTTATGGATGAATTCTCTCAAATTCTAATCGGTTTAGTTCATGTTAGCTACCTAGAATGAGCTACAGTCTCTCGTAAATCCTGTAGGCCTATTGTTCGCTCATTTAGCTAGCTAGCTAGTAGTAGCAGAGAACATTTATAAATAAATCCTGTCCCGTTAGTTAGAAATCAGCAAGAAGATAAACATTTATAAATAAATTCCCTTAAACATTGTCAGGTTAGCTCACATTAGCTAGCGAGTCGTACCGGGGAAAGATCAAGAACGTTTTATGGATGAATTCTCACAAAATCCTATCAGTTTACCTCGTGTTTCTCTGCTAGTGGTAGCTAGCAAATATTTTCGAGGTTTATTAATACATTTTCAACGTTCTGTCAGGTTAGCTAGCATAAATGCGGAAGATAATGAATATTTACGAATAAATTCCCTCAGAAATCCTGTCAGGTTAGCTCATACTTGATAGCTAGTTTTAGCAGAGAAAAAGATAACCATTTATTAATACTTGTTCAACATTGTCAGGTGAGCTAGCCTTAATAAGAAACATTTAAGAATAAATTTCCAGAGAAATCCTGTCAGGTTAGCTCATATTTGCTAGCTAGCATTAATAGGGAAGATAAACAATTACGGATGAATTATCTCAGAAATCACTCCAGATTACCTGAGGTCAGCTAGCAAGCATTAATCGGGAAGATAAACATTTATGAATAAATTCCCTCAGAAATTCTGTCAGGTTAGCTCATATTTGACAGCTAGTTTTAACAGAGAATGATTATAAAAACATTCATACATTTTTAACATTTTGTCAGGTTAGCTAGCATTAAAAGGGAAAATAATGAACACTTAAGAATACATTTCCAGAGAAATCCTGCTTAGTTTAGCTCATGTTTGCTAGCGATCATTAACAGGGAAAATAATAAAAACATTTATAAATAATTTCCCTCAGAAATCCTATCAGGTTAGCTCATATTTGCTAGCTAGTTTTACCAGAGAAAGATTATAAACATTTATTAATATGTTTTCAACATTGTCAGGTTGGCTAGCATTAATCGGAAACATAATGAACATTTATGAAAAACTTTCCACAAAAATCCTGTCAGGTTAGCTCATGTTTGCTAGCTAGCATTAATAGGGAAAAACAATGAACATTTATGAATAAATTCCCAAAGAAATCCTGTCGGGTTAGCTCACATTTGAGAGCTAGTTTTAGCAGAGAACGCTTATGAATGCTTTTAAGCTTAAAAAAAAATATATTCTGGTTTTGCTAGCTAGTATTAGCAGGGAAGATAATACTGTTATTAACAAATTCTCTCAATTGGGTAGCTAACTAACATTACAAGGAAATATTATGAGGATTTTATAGCTAAATTCTTTCAAAAATCCTCTCAGATCAGATACTATTAATAGAGAGGATAGTAAAGCATAATAAATAAATTCCGCCAAGTTCAAGTTAGCTAGCTATCGCTATCATTATCAAACATGATGATTAACATTTATAAAGAAATCCTGTCAGGTTAGTAAGTGTCAACAGGGATTATACAAGTTAATAAGCATTATATAAATACATTATCAGATCGATCCTGTCAGGTTAGCTAGCATTAGAGAGCTAGCTGGCATTATCAGGGAAGATGACGAACGTTTGTGAATAAATTCTCTCAAAGATCCTGTTTTAGCTCGTTAAAGTGCCATTCCACCATTGGATGTATTCTTTGGCATAAAATACAATATATTTTATGACAACATGACTAGACAGAGAAATCTTTTAGCTTCAAAATGATATATCAAACATAATTTGACAACGACAAGTATATTAATTTTGCGGCCAAAGTCACCTACCCTTTTAATTTCCGCGCGGTAGTGAAACATGATGTCATCGGCAGGTTCCCCTTCTTGTGTACCACGTGTCGGTCTATTTTTAGACCAGGAAACCCCCAAAGTGAGAGAGTCATTTCTCCTCGTATATGGGGGCCAAAAAAATTGCGAAAAATTTTGAGTTAATCTTTCAGTTAGCTAGATTTATTGGTATTAGCTAGATTTATTGGTATTATTTTTATCGCGTTCTATCCACCATTGCTGATAATATGTGCCACGTCACGTGGTACACAAGAAGGGGAACCTGCCGATGACATCACGTGCGGAAATTAAAAGGGTAGGTGACTTTGGTCGCAAAATTAATATACTTGTCAAAAAAATGTGTTTGATATATCATTTTGAAGCTAAAAGATTTCTCTATCTAGTGATACCATTTATACATGTTGTCAAAATATATTGTATTTTATGCCAAAGAATACATCCAATGGTGGAATGGCACTTTAAGTATGCTAGCTAGAAAAAAAAAAAAAATTATATATATGAGTGATTCCACGCTTATGGGTACTGAAATGGGGACATGAACTTATTTTTAAAAGTTCACCTAAAACCATTTCTTTTTTTACCATCAGGTCACAAAACATGTAATCTTTAATGAATGATATGTTAAAAGATAACTTTAATTTTCTGAGATGTAATAAAAACATATTTATATGCCAAAGTCAAGCCTATGAGTTCCAAAATGATGTCTGTTCCATTACTTCTGTTACGATTGTCCATCTCGCGTCTGTTACAAATTAATTACAATCTAGCTATATACCATGTTAATCTTATTGAAAGAATGTGTATGTTTATTCTACTACACATGTTTATTAATTATATTTGCTAAAACATCACCTTCCTATGTTCCAAAAAGTAATTCTACGTTGTTAAAATTGAGAATATATATGTCCACAACACTTCTGTTACGTTCTGACTTTGGCATATAAATATGTTTTTATTACATCTCAGAAAATTAAAGTTATCTTTTAACATATCATTCATTAAAGATTACATGTTTTGTGCCCTGATGGTAAAAAAAAGAAATGGTTTTAGGTGAATTTTTAAAAATAAGTTCATGTCCCCATTTCAGTACCCATAAGCGTGGAATCACTCATATATATAAATTTAGCTCATACTGGCTAGCTGGTAATTAACTGAATTTATAAAGAACGTCCTGTATGCATATAGGAAAATATTAACTGGGACTGGATAAATATATACAGTATATTTTGAAAACATGAGGTAAAATGTGTGAATGGGACCTTCAGAGAGATTTCAGTGGTGAGAATTTCTCACACAGCCAAAAATAAATAAATAAAAATCTTGCATAACGTGGTGATATAACACAATCTGCTTTAAGCTCATTGTTCCAAACACACACGTTTGTACAGTACAATGAAACACTTCTTTCGCATATCCCTCGCTGGAAATGATCTGGGGTCAGAGCACAGGGTCAGGACTGGTATGGAGCCCCGGGGGCTGGAGGGGTGAAGGGTGTTGCTCAAGGGCTCAACAGCGTCTCTGAGGGATTTAAACTCCCAACGCTCCGGTTACTAGCACACAACCTTCATCACTGATCTACCCCTGCGCCTTCGGGAATAATCAGCAACAGCAGAGTAAACTAAAATGCAGATTTTCACTTCTGCTTTAGCATTGTTTTATTAGTTTCTTTGTTTTTCTGTGTGTATTTGGTTTTAAATCACTGTAAGTAAGTAAATAAATAAATAAATAAAAGTGTGTTCAAGTAGGTGATTTTGGCTCCAAAACTAAGCATCGTATTCCAGAAACATCCAAACTATAACATCCTTATCTGTTTAGTAACCGTGACAACGAGAAGTTAGGATCTTCGGAAGTCAGGACAATAGATATTAAAAGAAGAACAATGCCTCGGTCATTTATCTTATCTCCGCTCTAAATAGGAAATGAGGATTACAGGAGCGTCCTAACACACCCACCCAAATCCCATTTAAAAAAAAAAAAAAGCAAGCCCCCATCAGCAGTCTGACAGCAGAGCCAGATGAAATTCAAATCACAGGTTGATATAAAGTACTCTCCTTCTCATGCATTAACGTTCACATGTTTTTAGGAACAACTCTACCTACACAATCTAACGAATGATCGTAAACAGTGTCGCTATTTTACAAAGAAAATATCTGTTGACATGGCAAAGCTTTCTTTCTCTCTTCTAAGGAGACATTTATTTACTTATGGAAGGAGTCTCCAGTGTCGGAGCTCTGTAATACGGGAAAGTCTTCAGGACAGAGAATTTTGCGTTTTCTGGTTTCTCTGTGACATGAAAAGCTGCACAGTTCCTCTGCAACGTGACAGAAAAGAGAAGCGCGATTGAGAGAACTACTTTCTATTTTATTTTAAATGTCACTCAGGGTTCACATTAACGCAGAAATCGTGCATTTTTGTTGTTGATTTTTTTGCACAATCACGCATGTTCAGAATTTTAATGTGTCCTTGGACGCAGGGCTCCGACTTGAATTTTTCCTGATCACCTTGGCGAATTTGTTAGATTATGTTGTTTGGCAAACAAAGCAAAACCGAACGGAACGAAAAGGTCACATGACATGACGTTATCACAACTGCGGATTCGTTTGCACGGCCATGTTGCCTGGCAAGCTTTGTGTTTGCCAGCAACCAGCACAAGTGTACGTACATGAGTGATTGTAAGCCAAATTTAATAAACCTCTAGAGATAAACTTGTAGAAGTTACATCTAAAAAGAACAATGCCAGGTTAACCACTTGCAAAGAATGACCTAAAATCCTTTAACTCCATGGATTCTCAGTGAAAAAAAGAGAAAAAGGCAGGATCGTGGTGGCACGCTGCGACTCACGGGCGATTGCTCCAAGACAACGAGGGAGGCTCAGCCTCCTCTAAAAATTCTGGATCTGAAACTGCAAAAGTTATAACATTGCTATTTCAGATCCAGAATCATAAAAATGTGTGTGCTCAACCCAACTACAGTGTGAAATCATTCCGTTATAACTTTCCCCAGTTCGCCTAATGTGTGCGTGAGTTTTTCCCCCTCGTGACAGCACGATGCAGCCCAGCCTCAGTGGACTTCACTGGCATTTGGGAGCTCTGCGCTTTTCAATATCAAAATGCAAGACGATTATTGGACAAATACTGCGAAAATGCCCGCCCACGGACTCCCAGCCTCACAGTGGGAGGGACATGGCAGGTTCCGCGAGGAGACTGGTGATTGGTGAAAGCGGACGGATATTTTCTTTGATTGACAGCTTGTTTCAACTATAGACAGGCAGCGGTGAATTTCAGTTCAGTCCCATGTGGATTCGCAAGTGCTGTGGTGTATTGTAAGAGATCAGCTTACATTTCCATTTCATTCATTACATACGGTTTCTACCAGCTTTTTTAGTTTGTATATATTTTCATTGTAAATAAAGGTGTTGTCAAGTTTGCTATCTTAGTTCCAGAAATTTTGTTTATTTGAGTGACTGAACTTGAACTTGAGGGGGCTAGTCAGCTAGCAAGAAAGCTGCGCACGGATGCCAAGCATTGCTGATTTAATTTTGGCGAAGCCATTTGCCAGTCTTCCTTTCGAGGAAAAAATAAAAATTAAAGAGTAGGGTAGACCAACGCCTCAAATTGACTTGGTGAAAAAGGTAGGGAATAATACTCGTTCCTTTCAGCTCTCCTGGTACGAGAAAGTGAATTGACTAACAGCAAGTGACCCACATCAACAACAGTAAATAGGCTACTTCAGTAATATGTCACGGATGGACCAAAAATATAGAATCTATTTAAAATGTTTATGCTGAGTATATTATATTGGAATATATATTTCTCTGGATATGAATTAAACACCGCTACAATTTGGAAAACGTTTAAACAAAAACACAGCCGAGAACATTTCACACTACAGACCTGGATTAAAAGTGAAGGGTTATCAAAATTGTCAATAAAACATTTCTCAGTCAAAATAAGTAAAATATAGGGAAAGTGTCAGTGAATGAAATGTGTGGCACCCAGCTCTATGTTTGGCTCCCCAAGGTCAGTGCTTGTGCCTATTCCAGAACACTCTGCTGTTACTGCTGAGGTTCCTGACAAAGAGCTGCTTTCAATAATGATCAATTTTTAAACAACATGCCACAATTTTAAAATATAAAATGTTAAAACATACCCCCCCAACACCACCATCATATATATTGGACAGTAGGCTAATGGGCCAAAAGAACCTGTTATTTCACAGTTTGTGACCCTGCCAACAATCAGCCAGATCAGAGGCAAGAGTATGGGCAAGGCTGATGTGTTTTTTCTTTTAAAATCTGGAAATATCGTAACCGACCAGCCTCCCCTGTTTGAAAGACTACCAGCCGCCACTGCTGCGACTGTATGGCAGAAAATATCATTTTTTTCTCTCTCTGACTGTTATATATAAAATATTTGGGACCCACAAAAAAAAAAAAAAAAAAATGCCAAGGACCCCAGTTTGGCCAATCATGTGGGTCCTGGGGACCCAGAAAGAAAAATCCTAGTGCCATCCCTGTAACTATAAATTATTAGGAAATACAACTTGTTCATTAATAAATAAATTAAATGAAGAAAGACTGAATTTAAAGAATCTTGAAAGTCTGATTAATAATAATAATAATAATAATAATAATAATAATAACAACTACTCATCTGGCAGACAGGCAATGAGCTTATGCCGTCATGTGTTGTCTGTCATCATCCATATATCATGAAAAAATGCACAATGTCTGAAACAGCCGATTAGCATCACTGTGATTCCTTGAAATGACTATGCTAACCTGTCCCAGTAAGATGTTTAAAACACCTTTACCCAGAATCATGGAGACGGTTTTCATCAGCCTGACGAGTGCGTCGTTCTGCCGGACATTAAGCGTGAACGGCAGCGTGCCCTGGCTCTTCCGGCGCACGTAGATGAAGATGCGGGTGTATATGGCCACCATGATGGAGAAGGTCATAAGGTTGAGAACAGCCCAGAACACCAGGAAGCTGCGGGTGTAAAGCGGCGCCACGGTGGAGCAGGACGCAATATCGCACACACAGTTCCAGCCCATGGTGGGGACGAGGCCCATGATGATGGCTATGACCCAGATACTCACGATGAACAGCAGCACGCGACGGTTGGACATAGTGCTGTGCAGCTGCATGGTGAAAATGCTCTGGTGTCTCTCCCATGCCACAGCCAGCAGGTTGACCACAGACGCCGTTAGACTCATCTCGATCAGCGCTCCTCGCACCAGCCACTGATTCTGCGTGAGCCCGATGGTCCACGGTCCCGTGTGGAAGATGAGGTTGAGGTAGGAGATGCCAGCAAACAGGTCCGCTGCCGCCATGTTGCCCAACAGGTAATAGATGGGGAAGTGGAAGCGGCGGTTCACGATGATGGCCACCATCACCAGCAGGTTGGCGAGGAGGATGAAGCTACACACAGGGACCCCGAGTCCCACCACCACGAAGTCCCTCGGCTTCCAGGTCGCACTGATGGTCTTGTTTTTAATCGCATAGAAAAAGGAGACGTTCTTCTCGTGTCCCTCGCACATCTTCAGCATTGGACAAGTGATCCAAAGTGTCATCTGCTAGATTCTGCTTTCCTGTGGGAGTAGCTCGTCCTCCATCAGGGACGTCCAGTCAAAAGGGGAAGACTGAATGTTCTGGTCATCAAAGTGGAAATGGTTTCTGTCCTTAAAAAAAACAGTGAGAATAAGAATACATACATAAGCGGGGGTCAGATATGTCTAATTATGAATTCGCTGGATTTCAAGTCAGAATTTTTCTTTTATATTAAAAAAAAAAAAAAAACACCACACACACATGGACGTGAGGAAGATTTTCCTCAACCTGACAAGTGTATTGTTTGGCATGAAAGACATCATTTTAATCATAAAAACTAAATCTCCTCAGAAAGACACAGGCTTCAGACCATTTCTCAAATTTGAAAACACTCATTACCTGTGCATTAAAGGGGAAATGAAGTCATTTTTAAACTTGCTTTATTTCTTGTGTTATTCAATTATATGTTTTTGGTTTTAGTAACCCTATATCGTGACTCATATCGGCAACTAATTGCAATTAAATATTATACTCATCGGCCTATTCGGTTCTTAGCCATGTTGAATTGAGTTCGTTTGGTCCACGGCAGGCGTCACTTATCCGCGCGATCTTCACGAGACTTGTGCGAGACTTCGAAACGTGAAGTGTCAGCCAGGTGTCAGTGCCGCCATTTTGAAAACTGTTTTCCAAACGAGATATTGCACAAAAAATGAGTTTAAATGACGATTACTGCCTACTTTTTTTCAAACTTTCCTGATTGCTATCAAAACAAACAAAACTTCCGGCTTGATTACATCAGCATTCGAAAGAGCATGTATTTATCAACGTTGGCAGATGTTGCCCTGTGTCTGAAATCGCTCCCTCCTCGTTAGATTAGATTAGATAGAACTTTATTGATCCCTTTGGGAGGGTTTCCTCAGGGAAATTAAAATTCCAGCAGCATCATTACAGGATAAACAGAATAGAAAATAGAGAAAGCTTCTAGATAAATTAAATTAAGTATTTACATATACAAATAAAAAAAAAAGAATAAGATATGGGAAAAGAATTATTAGATAGATAGACAGACAGACAGACAGACATTTTGTAGTACTGTCCGAAACCGTAGTGAGGATTATTTGCACCCTATATAGTGCACTCAAAGTATCCACAATGCATCACGAAAAGTAGTCTACAACGATGGTCACTGACCAAAGCAATATATCCCATCATGCATTGCGGTCGCGCTGAAAGAAATCAAATTAAAAGTCTCAAATTTGATTTAATAAAAGGCAGCGGCAAAGAAGAACGAAAGTATTCAGCCTTGATTTAAAAGAACTGAAAGTTGCAGGTACTTTGTATTGATTAATGTAGGAAATGCGCTCAGTATAACATGGATTTATCACAAAAAACACACGCATGTATTTATTATTTTGAAAACCCACCAGCCGACTGATCTGGCACGTTTTAATTGTGTGACAGCAATGATGTAAATACCAGCGTGACGGACTAGTGTCCGAAAGCGTTTTTTTCATTTTACCAATGAGCTCACTGTATAGTCCTCTATATAGTAATTCCCTATATAGGGAGTAGGGAACGAGTGAGCGATTTCGGACACAGCGTTTGATTTCCGCTGTACGTTTTACTTCCGTCCTACGATGTCTCGCACAGGTCTCAAAGAATCTCGTTTACGGCCATTGCTTTGACATACGGACTGATATATTACAGAGCGTATTTCAAAAACACTCATAACTTGCTATAGCAGCGACAAAATAGCGATCAAAAATGCATTCCTATACTTAATAAAATGAGATCAATAGAATTTTGATGATAAAAAAAAATTTGGCTTCAGTTCCCCTTTAAGCGTGAAAATGAAACACAAGTACAAATTATCATGCTAATTTAATCTTTTCTTTTAAATTCAACTGTTAGTAAGAAAGTAGGATACAGTCGTTTGAGAACATTACAAAATCCAAACCTGTTTCTCTGCAAAGCTGAACATCAAATTCAACACGGTCAGTATTCCAGGAGTGTCCGATATGGAAAATAATTACGCAATGATACTTAAAAGTTTTCACGATATAAGTCATGTATACAATTTTGTAGTATTTCAAGATGACTCTGAGAAAAGCATGAGCATGTTGGTGTTGTTTAAAGCCTATAAAATTTCCTATTGACTTTAGCTCCAGGGTCTGGGCTTCGATCCAGAGCTCAGGTTCTCCTTGCCCCTTTTCCACCAAAGCAGTTCCAGGGCTGGTTCGGGGCCAGTGCTTAGTTTGGAACCGGGTTTTCTGTTTCCACTGACAAAGAACTGGCTCTGGGGCCAGAAAAACCGGTTCCAGGCTAGCACCAACTCTCTGCTGGGCCAGAGGAAAGAACCGCTTACGTCAGCGGGGGGGGGGCGGAGTTGTTAAGACCGACAACAATAACAAGACCGCGAAAGATCGCCATTTTTAAATGTCAAGTCAAGTCAAGGTTTATTTATAAAGCACTTTAAAAAACAACAACAGGGCAGTTGACCAAAGTGCTGACAAAAGGCCCTAAACACGCAAGACTTGAAAGACACGCAGGACTTGAGAACAACCGTAAAACACATAGGAGAACAATAATAAAATACCAGCACAAGAGGGGGGCTATTTACAGTAGATGGAATATCTCATCTCATCTCATTATCTGTAGCCGCTTTATCCTTCTACAGGGTCGCAGGCAAGCTGGAGCCTATCCCAGCTGACTACGGGTGAAAGGCGGGGTACACCCTGGACAAGTCGCCAGGTCATCACAGGGCTGACACATAGACACAGACAACCATTCACACTCACATTCACACCTACGGCCAATTTAGAGTCACCAGTTAACCTAACCTGCATGTCTTTGGACTGTGGGGGAAACCGGAGCACCCGGAGGAAACCCACGCGGACACGGGGAGAACATGCAAACTCCGCACAGAAAGGCCCTCGCCGGCCCCGGGGCTCGAACCCGGACCTTCTTGCTGTGAGGCGATAGCGCTAACACCACTACACCACCGTGCCGCCCTAGATGGAATATAAATATATTAAAAGAATAAAACAAAGTGACAATTTTGCCAATAAAAGATGGGTTAAAAGCGGGATTTCAGACATAGATAGATAAAATAAAACCTCAAAAGCCCTAGGTATATTAAAACAGACGAGACTAAGGTCTTATAGAGTTAAAAGCCTGTGCATAGAAATGCGTTTTAAGGTAGGTTTTAAAATCAGACAAGGAGGGGGCCAGGCGGATGTGAAGAGGGAGCTCATTCCAGAGTTTAGGGCCAATGACAGCAAAGGCCCTGTCCCCTCTACTCTGTAGTCTGGAGGGGGGCACATCTAGTAGTAGTTGGTCAGCTGACCTCAGTGCTCTGGCGGGAGTGTGAATTTTTAAAAGATCAGCCAGGTAGGATGGTGCCAACCCGTGTAAAGATTTAAAAACAAATAAAAGAATCTTAAAATGTATTCTATACTGTATAGGGAGCCAGTGGAGGGCAGCCAGCACCGGTGTAATATGCTCACGCCTTCTTGTTTTGGTAAGAAGGCGGGCTGCAGCATTTTGAACTAGTTGTAGGCGTGAGAGGGCAGTAGCGCTTATGCCAGCATACAAAGCATTACCATAGTCCAGGCGTGAGGAGACAAATGCATGGATGACCATTTCGAAATTTTTAAAAGATAAAAAAGGTTTAACCTTGGATAAAAGCCGTAATTGATAAAAGCTAGATCTAACAACCATATTTATTTGTTTTTCCATTTTAAAGAGGGGATCTAAGTACACGCCAAGGTTTTTTGCAGTACCTTTCTCGTAGGGTCCAAGAGGGCCAAGGTCAATGTGTCGGCCACGGGAAGCGCTAGGCTGAAATACTAGAATTTCAGTTTTGCTCTCATTAAAATTTAAAAAAATTTAGGGCCATCCAGGCTTTGACGAGAAGCAGCAGCTGTACAAACGCGAAGTCATCCATTATTATTATTGTTGTTGTTGCTGCTGCTGCTTCTTCCGCGTTGTTTTTGCTTCGATATTCGCGCCAAGGTTTATGTAAACATAGCAATGTAACTGACATATACAGCGACGCAATGATGTATACAATGACGTAACTGACGTATACAGCGACGTAATGGCATGTCTTCTCTTAGCACTGCGAGCGATGGAAAAGCAAACTGGTTCTCAGCTGGCTCGCAAGTTGAACGAGTTGTGAACCAGCACCGGCCCCGAACCAGCCCTGGAACTGATTTGGTGGAAAAGGGGTGTGTGTGGGTTTCATATGGGTTCTCCAGTTTCCTCCAAACTTTCTCCCAAAAAACATGCAGACAGGTGGATCAGAAATGGTAAAACTGCCCCTAGGTGTGATTTCGCTATGCCTTATCCCCAGCGTTCTTGGGATTGGCTCCGGATCCAGTGTGACCCTGACCAGGATAAAGACTGAATGAATAACTCAGTAGACGCTCTTATCCAGAGTGACGTACAACATACCCAGAGCAGCCTGGGAAGCAGTTGGGGGTTAGATGCCTTGCTCAAGGGCACTTCAACCATTCCGGCTGGTCCAGAGAATCAAACCGACAAAGCTGCTTATCTAACCATTAGGCCATGGCGAATGGCTTTCCCATACAAAAAGAAACTTTCAATGTGTCGCTCTCACACCAGTACTGGGGTTGGTATCGGATCCAACTCACAGATGAATTTTATGCCTTGTGTTTGTGAACTGAAACATCAGCTCTTGTACGCGCATGCAAATTGTCGGGAGTATCCGATCAGCATCATGTATCAGACAGTACTCAGAGTTTGGATATCAGTCCTGCATTACGAACAAGCTCATCCACACCCACACACTAAAACAGCCAGTTCTAGTCCACTAAACGAACACAGATGGAGCTGGAACCAAAAGAGAAGGCAACTTCAGTGAAAAACATAACCTCCACCTCAGTGGTGTTTACAGTATAACTCTCAACTGGATTAACTACACTTCTAGACCAAGCCTCAGAACTTCTATGGAAATATATGAAAAATACTCAGAAAGAAAACGGTTACAGATATGTGTCATGGGTGTAATGCAATGCAGTGATGTAATGAAATGACATGCAGCTGAGTTTTTGTGGTAAATATGTTACGAGCGGCAAGAAACGCCTGTATCTACTCAGGCAAGAAAGTCAGATACAGTCACTGGTGTACAAATGTTTCGCAAAATTATTACGAAATCCAACCAGGTACCTGTTCTTCTGCAGATCTGAACATCGAGTTCAATAATACTCTCAGTACTTCAGGTATGAAAATAACGACGGTTTAGTTTGGCACGGTTACTCTGAGAAAATCAAATCATTGCTCTCGTTACTCAGACACGCTTTCTGCTCTTTATTTAAATGTAATTATCAGTACTGTATGTGGGAGTTGTTTAACGCCTGTAACCTTCCTGTTGACTTCATATATACTGTAGGTGTGTGCGCACGCACGTGTGTATGGCACTAATATACAAGCATGAATTTTGTCAGTTAAACGTGTGACGTGATGCCGTTTTAAGCAACAAGGTGAGAAAATATTACGTTGCGAACAAACTGCATTTTCAGGTTCATTAACAAATCTAAAAACACGCACGCGTGCGAAGACGAGCTCTAATGAGCAACATGTGTGTAATGATTAACATATGTGAGCTCATGTTCTGGGAAACAAATCAACATACAGTGGTGCTTGAAAGTTTGTGAACCCTTTAGAATTTTCTATGTTTCTGCATAAATATGACCCAAAACATGATCAGATTTTCACACGAGTCCTAAAAGTAGATAAAGAGAACCCAGTTAAACAAATGAGACAAGAATATTATACTTGCTCATTTATTTATTGAGGAAAATGATCCAGTATTACATATCTGTGAGTGGCAAAAGTGGGCGGCACGGTGGTGTAGTGGTTAGCGCTGTCGCCTCACAGCAAGAAGGTCCTGGGTTCGAGCCCCGGGGCCGGCGAGGGCCTTTCTGTGTGGAGTTTGCATGTTCTCCCCGTGTCCGCGTGGGTTTCCTCCGGGTACTCCGGTTTCCCCCACAGTCCAAAGACATGCAGGTTAGGTTAACTGGTGACTCTAAATTGACTGTAGGTGTGAATGTGAGTGTGAATGGTTGTCTGTGTCTATGTGTCAGCCCTGTGATGACCTGGCGACTTGTCCAGGGTGTACCCCGCCTTTCGCCCGTAGTCAGCTGGGATAGGCTCCAGCTTGCCTGCGACCCTGTAGAAGGATAAAGCGGCTAGAGATAATGAGATGAGATGAGATGAGTGGCAAAAGTATGTGAACCTTTGCTTTCAGTATCTGGTGTGACCCCCTTGTGCAGCAATAACTGCAACTAAACGTTTGCGGTAACTGTTGATCAGTCCTGCACACCGGCTTTGGGGAATTTTAGCCCGTTCCTCCATACAGAACAGCTTCAACTCTGGGATGTTGGTGGGTTTCCTCACATGAACTGCTCGCTTCAGGTCCTTCCACAACATTTCCATTGGATTAAGGTTAGGACTTTGACTTGGCCATTCCAAAACATTAACTTTATTCTTCTTTAACCATTCTTTGGTAGAACGACTTGTGTGCTTAGGGTCGTTGTCTTGCTGCATGACCCACCTTCTCTTGAGATTCAGTTCATGGACAGATGTCCTGACATTTTCCTTTAGAATTTGCTGGTATAATTCAGAATTCATTGCTCCATCAATGATGGCAAGCCGTTCTGGCCCAGATGCAGCAAAACAGGCCCAAACCATGATACTACCACCACCATGTTTCACAGATGGGATAAGGTTCTTATGCTGGAATGCAGTGTTTTCCTTTCTCCAAACATAACGCTTCTCATTTAAACCAAAAATTTCTATTTTGGTCTCATCTGTCCACAAAACATTTTTCCTGCCATGCACACCATTGTTGTTCAGTGTTCTCATGAACATTAACATTAGCCAATGTGAGAGAGGCCTTCAGTTGCTTAGAAGTTCCCCTGGGGTCCTTTGTGACCTCGCTGACTATTACACGCCTTGCTCTTGGAGTGATCTTTGTTGGTTGAACCCTCCCCAGGAGTAGAACAATGGTCTTGAATTTCCTCCATTTGTACACAATCTCTCTGACTGTGGATTGGTGGAGTCCAAACTCTTTAGAGATGGTTTTGTAACCTTTTCCAGCCTGATGAGCATCAACAACACTTTTTCTGAGGTCCTCAGAAATCTCCTTTGTTCGTGCCATGATACACTTCCACAAACATGTGTTGTGAAGATCAGACTTTGATAGATCCCTGTTCTTTAAATAAAACAGGGTGCCCACTCACACCTGATCGTCATCCCATTGATTGAAAACCCCTGACTCTAATTTCACCTTCAAATTAACTGCTAATCCTAGAGGTTCACATACTTTTGCCACTCACAGATATGTAATATTGGATCATTTTCCTCAATAAATAAATGGCCAAGTATAATATTTTTGTCTCATTTGTTTAACTGGGTTCTCTTTATCTACTTTTAGGACTTGTGTGAAAATATGATGTTTTCGGTCATATTTATGCAGAAATATAGAAAATTCTCAAGGGTTCACAAACTTTCAAGCACCACTGTAAACGCAAAGTGGTTTAAAGTTAAAATTGGAGATGTGATGAAATGATATCAGCGACACAAAATATTATACAGATCGCCACGTTTCTGCTTTGTAACTTAAATCCGATTTATTTGTTCTGCCAGATGTTCATGTAGCACTGAGTCTTCAATTCAGTTTGAATTATATCACTCTTTTAACAGCATACATTCTCACAAAGCAGCTTTACAGGCTTCTGTTTAATCCTCCCTTATCATCCATTACTTTGTCTTTTAATTCTATTATTTTATTTTTTTTTTAAATTTCATTCTGTTCATTCACACCTGACTTTATTTTAAACAGCACTATGGTTAGCCAACACTTGGGGTCTTCAATGTTGTACGTATCAATAAAGTTGATTTGAATTAAAAACTCCATTGTAAAAATCAAATCTCTGAATGTACTGTAAAACATGGCACCTCTGACATGTTGCTGGACTTTGTTAGTGAAACAAAAACTAAAAGAACGAACGATCTGATCCAGATCATCTGCTGTGACAACATCTACAGGTATCATGACTTTTCTTTCATATCGTATCGTCCACATGCCATTTAGTGCAAAGGTGAGTCAAAGCAAAACTTTTTTTTTTTTTGCATTGTTGATTGTAAATACCAGATCTCAGAGTAGAAAGTGGAAGTAGAATGTGGCAGATGAGGACAAGGGACAAGTAGCACATTTTAACATTTGCAACTACAAATGTGTAAAAATTCGTTTTGTACCTTAAGCGTGGTGTGAAAGCTGACAAACAGCGACAACAAGCACTTTATTTTTTTTTTACCATTCTGATATCAGTAACAAAATCTAAGCAATGGTATCTCATCATGGCAACCTCGGCACAAACTATATTTATCCTTTAATCCTTTGAAAATGAATTCCACTAAATTATACAAGGTTTGAGCAATATCTGGAGGAATAATAAGATATTCTAAGACACCACATTATAGTTTAAGTATCAAATCGTTTAGATTTGCTAGCGAAAGACCAACGTTTTTATTTATTTGTTTTTCTTGACAAAGTATGATTTTGGGCGGCACGGTGGTGTAGTGGTTAGCGCTGTCGCCTCACAGCAAGAAGGTTCCAGGTTCGAATCTCACGGCCGACAGGGGCCTTTCTGTGCGGAGTTTGCATGTTCTCCCCGTGTCCGCGTGGGTTTCCTCCGGGTGCTCTGGTTTCCCCCACAGTTTAAAGACATGCAAATTCGGTACAATTGGGCCACTGTAATTGGCGCAAGCTGTTGTGGTTTCCCATGCCATGATGTATGTGCATATATATATATATATGTATATGTATAGATCTTCCTATGGCAAAAGCTAAATAAATAAAATAAATTTTAGGACTGAAATCATATCATGACCACCCAGGCACAAATCCTTGTATAAATCCATAGACAATTATCACTGTTTGTCAAGTACAGAATGAGTTACGATATACTTGG
This sequence comes from Neoarius graeffei, assembly GCF_027579695.1. Classification (NCBI taxonomy): domain Eukaryota; kingdom Metazoa; phylum Chordata; class Actinopteri; order Siluriformes; family Ariidae; genus Neoarius; species Neoarius graeffei. The sequence goes on from NC_083584.1 coordinate 15,322,222, forward strand.
AGCGAGCGATACTTTGTAAAGACGTACTCACCACTCACTACAGTGGACTATATAGCGAGTTCGCCATTTTGTAGTGCTGTCCGAATATATCGTGAGAATTATTACTCGTAGTGGGCTCATAGTATCCCACAATGCACCACGAAAAGTAGTGTACAACCGACGGTCACTAACCAAGCAATATATCCCATCATGCATTGCGGTTGCGCTGATTTCATAAGGAGCGTGAAGTATTTGAGACCGAGTATAGCAGTAGTTTGTTGTTTTTCCTTATGACACAAATGTATAAGTTGTGGCACGAAAATGACAATAATACTGTAGTGTGTTGGTGGTGAATGGACGGAGGAAGAAACGCATTATAAATGGACATTCAAGTACAGTTAAAAACAGGAAGAGGAAATAAGCTAAAATAGAATAAGACAGATAAAATACAAGAATAAAAGTTCCAGTGCCGAGTGAGGAATTAATCGAATGCCTCAAATTTGATTTAATAAAAGGCAGCGGCAAAGAAGAAAGAAAGGAAGAAAGGATTCAGCCTTGATTTAAAAGAACTGAAAGTTGCAGGTACTTTGTATTGATTAATGTAGGAAATGCGCTCAGTATAACATGGATTTATCACAAAAATACATGCATGCATTTATTATTTTGAAAACCCACCAGCCGACTGATCTGGCACGTTTTAATTGTGCGACAGTAAAGACGTAAATACCAGCGCGGCGGACTAGTGTCCGAAAGTGTTTTTTTTTTTTCATTTTACCAATGAGCTCGCTGTATAGTCCTCTATATAGTAATTCCCTTGATAGTGAGTAGTGAACGAGTGAGCGATTTCGGACGCAGCTACTGTCATGATATAAAAGTATCACGATATTTAGTTTTGTTAACAAAAGACCAACAATGAGAAGAGTTTTTATTTTCTTGACATAGTATCATTATCAAATAGGAGTGTAACGATACATTGTGACGCTGTGATGCAAACGATGTGCATTATGGAAATGTGCGAGTCACACAGTGGATATCAGCGTTCGATTAATTATAATTACTGTACAGCTGTGCGGTTTGAACACCAGAGGTCCCAAACTGCGCAACCCATAGAGTTAAAATATTCTGTCCAGAGTGCTCGCTGGTCACATGATCGTGTTCTTTCATAGAGAACCTTCGAGAGCTACGTATGTGAAGTCCGATAGTACTGGATCGCAACGACCAACATATATTATACTTTCAAAAGAGCTCTTCGGTAACTTTCAAACACCACCAAAGAAATCTGCCACTTTAGCCGACTTTGGAGCTCTATTTCTGCGACGGCGCTTATGTTTCAGTTGACCATTTTTATTTTATCAAAATTTCTGGGAGAATTTATAAATTTATTTATTCTTAAGACAAGGTGAGCCAACAGAGCCCCCTAAGGGTCAGGCTGGGGATTTATTTTAGCTATTTTTGCCTTAACCCTAGAGTCCGATTTATACTTCTGCATCAAATGTCCACTGTGGAAACATACGGCGTTGACGCTCACTCAGGGTGACGCATTTATCCTTGCGCGTAAGGTGTCCGTCTCCTCTAGGTGGCGCTATCGCATTAAACACACCAGAATTTACTGGATTTACACGTGGAAGAAAAGCGGAATGCAAGTTCTGTATTTCACTGCCGGAATAATAAACAGAAAATAACACGGACAAAATGTTTTGAAACAAAATGTTTTGACTAGCGGAAAACAAAACTTCACATGATTAATTATAAACTAAGGAAACTCTTACTGAAAGCTTTTCCATTTCTGAAGTGTTTTAGCTCTGTATACGGCAATATGACCGACTCGAAACCGAAGTCCTACTGCACTCTCAGGAGTGAGGCACAAAAATAAAGCAATACTGTTTAAATCCACAGAATTAAACCTTCTGCGTCAAATGTATATCATAGATACGGCGTTGACGCTCACTCAGGGTGACAAACAAAATATTTAACAAAATAGACTTAATGCTAAAACTATACTGATTTTCCTGATTGCACAGCTGTACTTTATGACTACCGTACATAGGACAGCGTTATAGCAGCAAGTTACTGTATTTATAATCGCGTTATCTGTTATCATCCAGATGAGGATGGGTTCCCTTTTGAATCTAAGGTCTCTTCCTTGTGTCATCTGAAAGAGTTTTTCCTTCCCACCATCACCTCAGGCTTGCTCGTTAGGGGTAAAATTAGCTCATATGTTTAAAGTCTTTAATTTTCTATAACACTGCTTTAGCGACAATGTCTGTTGTTAAAAGCGTTATACGAATAAACTTGACTTAACCTGTTATAATGATCTACAGCCACTATAAAGCCTCACTATACAAAGTTTATATTTCCACAAAATATCGTGAAACCAAATTTCTGATTTTCACGGAGGAGGAGGAGGAGCTGGAAATGTGATTCTATCAAGCTGACCAACCAATCACAGTTGTTGTGGTCTGCATCGCTACAGCGTGTGGTTAGATTTGCAGAGAGGTGCACGTCAGGCTACGGCATAGAGTACGCAGCTAGCTATGCTATATCTGATAACGCAGATTCAACACAGAACGGATCGCAAAAGTCGCTCGAAAAACAAAACCCAACCATGACCCTTAGGGAACTCTGGCTGAACCTGTAGTACATCATCTTGTTTGCAAAATTAAACCAATATTCATAGCCATTTTTAATTGTAACAGACGCCATCTTGTCGGTCAAACGCCATATTTCCGCCTTCTACTTCTACTTCTACCTTTTCTTCTGGAAAACCCTACTATATACAATTCTACTACAACGGCTGTGGCTACAAGCTCTCCCTACCTGTGCACGTTTTTTATGTTTTTTGTGTGTATTTTTGCGTGTTGTTCGTCTGTACCGGACTTCAATATCGACTACAACCGTATGGACTTACTGGACATTGGTTTCCAGCAGAAAATGACGGTTTGTAGCGATTTCCATCGCATGCACAACATTCGGGACGAGATAGCGAGACCAGCGGGGTCTCCGTGGATTGTTATCGGGTCTGGCAGGCGAAGGAAGCGTCGTCGGGAGAGGAAGCAAAACCGAGGCTGCAGAGCCGGCCTGTTGACTAAGCTCAGAAAACAGCCACTCAAATCTCCACTGCCAAGCCTCTACCTCTCCAACGCCAGATCCATGGTAAACAAGACGGACGATTTGGAATTACAGCTGGAATTACCTTATTCTATTCTATAATCGGCTGGTCAGTGCTATACTAGGTACTACTGATATATCTAGTATCAGTACTAGTAATACTTAAGTGACTTACCTGTCCAATGAGGATTGTTATTTTCTTGTTTACAAGATGCCACATCTGAGGGCGGCTGACAAATCCTGAATTTCTGTAAAGATAACTGTCCAGAGATTTATAAGCACGCAGTGCTTCACCACTGAACAGCGAGGGAAAGTTGATGAGGTAATTATACACATCTGGGTATTCCACCTCTGGCAGTTCCATATCCACTGACACGGTCGTGAAAACTACGTCCGGTAAGCGATAAGGGTCACTAATCTGTAGGTCGTTTATTTTAGACATGTATCTAGTTATCTGTTCATTAGAAAAATGAGCTGTGTAGTCCGTCGGTTGAAATTGATCCATTTTGTACACGAGTGCAGCAGTATTCAGCTGTGTTTTTTACCGACAAGATGGCGGCTGTGTACTTTCCGGTCACGTGACTGCAAGATCTCTATATGCTGATGACTGTCAGCTGTACATTACCTTCACCAAAGGAGCCTCGTCTCCGGTGAAGGCCCAAATGGACTGCCTAC
>NC_083584.1:15330983-15335983 GCF_027579695.1 Neoarius graeffei
ACGGTAATAGCCAGCCAGCCCCAGGAACTGTCTCACCCCCTTTTTGGTCTTGGGCCTCGGGCAGGCCGCAATTGCTGCCGTCTTATTAATTTGGGGACGCACCTGCCCGTTGCCCAAGTGGAAGCCCAGATACCGTATTTCCACCCGCCCAATCGCACACTTCTTTGGGTTGGCTGTGAGCCCCACCCGCCTCGGCGACCTAAGGACGGCCCTCAGATGTTCAAGGTGCCGCTGCCAGTCATTACTGTAGATGATGATGTCATCTAAATACGCTGCCGCATAAGTGGCGTGAGGGCGGAGGACTCTGTCCATCAGCCGCTGAAACGTCGTGGGCGCCCCAAACAGCCCAAACGGAAGGGTGACGAATTGGTGTAAACCAAACGGTGTGGAAAAGGCCGTTTTTTCTCGGGATAGTGGAGTCAAGGGGATCTGCCAATATCCCTTCGTCAAATCCAGTGTCGAATAAAAGCGAGCAGTGCCGAGTCGATCGAGCAACTCATCAATACGAGGCATTGGGTACGCGTCGAATTTAGACACCGCGTTGACTTTTCTATAGTCCACGCAGAACCGGACCGACCCGTCGGCCTTGGGTACCAAGACCACCGGGCTGCTCCAGTCACTGTGGGACTCCTCGACGATGCCCATTTTGAGCATGGTCTCAAGTTCTTCCCGAACCACCTTTTTTTTGTGTTCGGGTAGCCTGTAAGGGCGGCTACGCACTACCACCCCCGGGGGCATCTCTATGTGGTGCTCTACGAGGTTAGTGCGACCGGGCAGGGGCGAGAACACATCCGAAAACTCGGTCTGCAACTGGGCGACCTCCGTGAGTTGGGTCGGGGAGAGGTGGTCTCCACAGGGGACCGGAGAGGTACGTGATGCCAATGTCCCTTTTTGAACCTCCGGCCCCAGCTCCGCCTTCTCCGGAACCACCGACACCAATGCTACGGGGACCTCCTCGTTCCAGAGTTTAAGCAGATTGAGGTGGTAAATCTGTAGCGCCCCACCCCTGTCCGTTCGCCTCACCTCATTGTCGACGTCCCCGACTCGCCGTGTGACCTCAAAGGGTCCTTGCCACTTGGCGATCAATTTGGAGCTCGACGTGGGCAACAGTACGAGTACCTTATCTCCCGATGTGAACTCTCTAAGGCGCGTACCCTTGTTGTACAGGTGGGCTTGCCGTTCCTGGGCCTGCCGCAAATTCTCCTGAGTTAGGTGGGTGAGCGTGTGGAGTTTTGCGCGCAGGTCCATAACGTACTGAATTTCGTTCTTACTTTGTGAAGGTCCCTCCTCCCAATTTTCCCGCAGCACGTCCAGGATGCCGTGCGGCTTATGCCCATATAGTAATTCGAACGGGGAGAACCCCGTGGAGGCTTGGGGGACCTCTCGCACTGAGAACAGCAAGGGTTCGAGCCACTTATCCCAATTACGTGCGTCCTCACTTACGAATTTCTTAATATTTTTGAGGGTGCGGTTGAATCGTTCCACTAAACCGTCCGTTTGTGGGTGATGCACGCTGGTGCGGATCGGCTTAATCCCCAATAACCCATACAGTTTGTGCGGTGTTCGTGACATAAACGTAGTGCCTTGATCAGTCAGAATCTCTTTCGGGATTCCAACTCGGGAGATGACGCGGAAGAGTGCCTCTGCGATACTGCGTGCTGAGATATTGCGCAGAGGCACTGCTTCCGGGTATTGCGTTGCATAGTCCACCAGAATTAATATAAAGCGGTACCCTTGTGCTGACCGATCTAATGGCCCGACGAGATCCATCCCAATTCTCTCAAACGGGGTCTCGATTAACAGTAGAGGGCGCAAAGGCGCTTTTGGAATGGCCACTGGGTTTACTAACTGGCATTCGCGGCATGCCGTACACCACCTATGGACATCGCCGCGAATCCCCGGCCAATAGAATCGGGCCATTATTCGGGCTAGTGTTTTATCCTGCCCTAAGTGTCCAGCCATGGGATTAAAGTGAGCCACCTGGAATACCAATTCCCGGCGGCTCTTCGGAATTAAAAGCTGCGTGACTCGCTCTTTAGTTTGAGTGTCCTGCATCACTCGGTATAATCTATCCTTCATAATCGCGAAGTAGGGGAAGGACGGGGTGGCGTTCGGCTGGAGCGTTTGACCATCGATTACTCTCACTTGGTCAAACGCATGCCGCAGAGTCTCGTCTCGCGACTGCTCTAATGGGAAATCCGCGAGGGATTCCCCAATAGAGAGAGGAGGAGCCGGTGGCTCCTCACTCTGATGCGGAGATGACGTAGACGGCTCTGTGACAGCTGCTCCCGCCAAAGCGACACTGGGACCTCCCCCTGTCAAATGGCAGGACCCACTCTCTACTAGGCGTGTCATTAAACCCCGAAATCCCGGCCAATCAGTCCCCAAAATTAAAGAGTGGGTAAGGCGAGGATTAACCGCCGCCTTCACTATAAATTTTTCCCCTCTGAAAATAATGTGGACCAACACCAAAGGGTAGCGGTGAACATCCCCGTGCACACACAACACCTTCACCCCTTGTGCTCCCCCCAATGCCTCGTTTTGAACTAGGCTTTGGCGAATTGAGGTCTGATTACAACCAGAATCCACCAATGCCTGATATGTAGCCCCTTGGATACTCACCGGTATGCGATACGCTGCGGCCCGATCGAGGGCGGCCTCTGGCGCGTCGGGGATCCGAACCACCGCGCCCACTTCCATTGCTGTGCACTGCTGTTGAAGGTGGCCCGGCTCCCCGCAGCGCCAGCAAACCGGCCCGGGCTTTCCCTCTGCACCGGTGATCTGGGGCTGACTCACCTGAGGTGGGGGAGAGACAGACACAGAAGGGAGAAACGGGAGGACACCGTGGGTGCGGCGGGCCGGCTGGGGTGGTGCCGGCCCCTGCCTCCGTGGTGGGGGAATGGGGTGAGGACGGGACACAGGAGGAGGGGGAGAGAGAGAGAGAAGAGGAGAGAAGAGAAGATGCCATCTGCTGTCCTGCTGCCGGGACAGCCGCCAGATGATCCTCCGCCAGCTCGACTGCCTGATCCAGCGACGCCGGGCGGTGGCACTGGACCCACTCCGCGGTTCCGGCTGGTAAGCGGGCGATGAACTGTTCCAGTACCACCTGGTCGACGATTCCCTCGGCGTCGCGATTGTTGGTCCTCAACCACCGCCAGCAGGCGTCCCGGAGCTGCTGGCCGAACGCAAACGGCCGGCCGACTTCCTCCAATCGCAGCACGCGGAAGCGCTGGCGCTGTTGTTCCGGTGTGCGCCCCACGCGCTGGAGGACGGCCCGGCAGAGGTCTGCGTAGGCCAGCCGGCGGTCGGCGGGGAGCTGTAGCGCGGCCAGCTGTGCCTCTCCCGTTAGCAGGGGGAGGAGGCGCGCCGCGCGCTGCTCCATCGGCCACCCCGAGGCTTCGGCGACCTGTTCAAACAACGTGATGAACGCCTCGGGGTCGTCCTGCGGGCCCATCTTGGTGACAGTGAGGGGAGATGGGCCCGCGGCTGGAGCGCTGGTGGACCCCGCCGACGCGAGGAGATGCCGGAATGCCTCGCGATCTTCCTGCTGGGCCAGCACCAGGGCTTCGAAGCGCCGCTCTTGTTCCTTTCGGAGGGTGACGAGCGCCTGGTGCTGGCTTTGCTGAGCTGTAGCGAAGGCGTGGACCAGGTCGGCGAACGGGGAGGATTCCATGGGGCTGCTGGTTTGGTGCTCCACTGTCCCGGGTTTCGGCACCACTGTAGTAATTTCCCTGTGGGTGGGTGAAGCACAGAGGACGGCAGGACAGAGATCAGGTGTAAACAAGGCTTTTATTGTCACACTTTTCAGTCTAACAATATAACTCGGACGCACAGAGACACACACATCAGTGTCTCGTCCAGGGATGAGCTCCTTCCGCTCTCGCTCTCCCTCCTGATATAGGGCGCGGTCACTGGGAAGACACACAAACACAGGTTAATTGCTCTCAGGTGTAGTGATTCTGCCACTTACCTTCCCTGACTCCGCCCTCCTGTCACAGACCGGCGCTTGACCACGCCCCCGCTGCCACAGTCACCAAGTGGGAGCATGTACAGACTGAAAAGCATGGGACCCAAGATGGACCCCTGGGGGACCCCATAGGAGACAGAGGCAGTTGATGAGGAGAAATGGCCAATGGAAACAGAGAAGGTCCTATGTTTAAGGTAGGACCTGAACCAGAGAAGAGCAGTGTCCCTGATGCCCACCTGCTGGTCTAGACGGCTGAGGAGGATGTTGTGGTCAACAGTGTCAAACGCAGCGCTAAGGTCGAGTAAAACCAAAATGGCATTATCACCAGAATCTAAAGTGAGGAGCAGATCATTAGTTACTTTAAGCAGGGCTGTTTCAGTGCTGTGAAGGGATCTGAATCCTGATTGAAAAGGTTCAAGTATGTTACGGGTGGACAGAAAAGGAATCAGCTGTAACAGTATAGCTTTTTCTAGAACTTTTGAAAAAAAAGGGAGCTTGGAGATGGGGCGATAATTCTGCAAACATTGGGCATCGAGGTTGGGTTTTTTAAGCAGGGGTTGGACGACTGCATGCTTAAAAAAGGTAGGGACAGTGCCAGATGTGAGACATGAATACAGAATTATTTGAATCGATGGCCCAACAGCATCAAAAACATCCTTTATGATACAGGAAGGAATGGCATCATACGGGGATCCAGTGGGTTTCATATGTAAAACTAGTTCCCGCAATTCACTGAGAGAGATGGGCTGAAATTGGTTAAAAGTAGAAATAACTAATGCACGAGAGTGAACAGGTAGAGCAGTTGATAAGGAGGGCGTAAACACTGATCTGATGTTCTCTATTTTATCAGTGAAAAACTTGAGGACTTTTTCACAGGTCTCAGTAGATACGTTAGCAACTGGAGAGTTAGGAGGGTTAAGAAAAGTGTGTGTGTGAGAGAGAGAGAGCAGTGTGTGTGAGAGAGACAGAGCAGTGTGTGTGTGTGTGTGTGTGTGTGTGTGTGTGTGTGTGTGTGTGTGAGAGAGAGAACTGT